>NC_142033.1:18969288-19234288 GCF_982192425.1 Myodes glareolus | reverse complement strand
GATTCTATTATGGCCTCTTCAGTTGCAATATTTTAATTATAGCCAAATATAGATACATAAAGGCCTAAATTGAATCAAAAATATAAATATTTTGCTCCTAAATGTACACACATTTACTTGATAGAGTATTCTCTTTAACTATGTGTGTTTCACCAATGATATTATAAGACACTAAAGCCAAGAACAGAACTTGTCAACAGGTGTCCTTAGTACGAAAAAGATTTTATAATTTCATAGCACAGATATAATGTTCTACATTTGTCAAAATTTTCCACTTCATGCATTTCTAGAGGAAAATAATATATTTAGTTTAGTAAGCATTATGAGTTTTTGGTACATGCTTTATTTTTAGGATAAACGAAAGAGATGAGGAAAAGCAGAAGTAAATATTGCTTAAATATCACAGTTAATATCACTTCCTTTGCTGTAATCTAAAGAAAGCAATTTAATGCCTCACTTGTGTTATTCCTGTGGCCTTTATTTATGTTTCCCTAATAAAAGAAGGTCTGACATTTTCAGAAAGCATACTCTGTAGCAACAAGAAAATAAGACAACTGTGTTTCTTTCATTTGAAATGTCAAGAAACTATCTCTGTCATCAGAGTTCTGAATCAATCTTTCATTGTGTATTATGAAATGATAACTAACAAAAGAAGATTGCACCTTACTTGCTTCATCAATCCCTGTGAACCCATATGAACCCTGCTTGGTAGGATCAGTGGGTCATGATCTCCAGTTGTCACCATTACCTCTGATTCCTATTCTTTCTTCCACCTCTTCTATGGGTCCTGGACCTCTGAGAAGAGGACCCAAAGGAGACAGTTTACAGACTTTCTTAGGATGACTTTTGACTGTGGGTCTCTGCACCTCTTCCCATCTGATGCCAGTGGAAGCTTCTTTGATGATAACGGGACAAGGCAAGCCCATTGTTAAATGAGTTAAGAGCACTGGGAAATTTAGAAAAGTTCATAAAGATTCATGAGATGGTTTCTGTGTAGTTAGGACAACCTGAATCACAGCAAGGTGTTGGGCAAACAAGGAAAGAGGCCAGTGCAGGGATCAAAGGCAGAGACACTCCAGAGGAGTAATAATAAATTCCTGAGTTTTCCTTGGCACAAAGTCACATTCATGAGACTAAAGTCTGTACAAAACATATCAGCTTTCTTACGAGAGGAAGGGAAGAGGTTATTAAAGAATACTATGTGAATATTAGGAAAGAAGTTTTAAAAACTAAAGTTATGTGCTGATTTTGTTCCCTTACTTTTTAAAACATGAGTCTGAATCAACAAAAACTTAAGAATCAACATTAGAAAGAAGATAATTTTTGAATAATGGCTAGAGACTAAAAATAGTCATGCATGAACACTGTGTGTAATATAAGAGTTGTCAAGGGAAAGAGGGACATTCCAGATTAAATATGTTTTTTTCCAAGTGTTTCTAGTAGTAGCCCATATGTATAAAGAAATACTATGTAGTTGAAACATGCTCTTTATAGGAAAACAGACAGGAAAACCAACTTATAAAGAGCAATGTGTATTTTAACTAATCTGTGATACAGTGCAGCAAACAGAAAAGCAATAGGTGCTTAATTTCAGAAGATGGTTAAGAAAGATGAAAAGGGATGCACAGAGACAGGATTTCCCGGCAGAACCATGATAGAGGTACAGACTGGACTGACCTGGCCGTAGAAGAGAATTCAGGGATTAATATGGAGAAAGCAGAATTTTGGGTGTGAAGAACAAATAGCTAAACTAGGTCAAGCAGTTCATCTAGACCAGAAGATTAGAATGGGGGCAGACAGATGTAAGTAAAGAATGCTTTAGTTAAGTAGCACGACTTGTGTTCTGTAGACCAAGGGGGTGCATGGGAGGGTCTCAGGACAGAGGCCTTTCAATCATGATTGTTTCCAGAGAAAGTTATCTTAGTATCTATGTATTAAAGCAGAACTGAGTATGAGCATTTTCTTTTTCCTTTTTCTTTCTCTCTCTTTTGCTGCTTTGCAGTGATATAAAGGTTTTCAAGAAGGCAGTGAGAAGAACAAAAATAGAACCCAGTCTACAAAGATGCAGAACTACCTTCGACAAAAGAAGATAGAGGAGGCCTGAAAGTACTTGGTTTGTAGAGACTTACAAATGGAAGGTCCAAAATTTCATTGTCTACTTAACGACAGATATTCATAAAAGTATTTAGCTATTTATATTTTATGCTGGACAATTTTAACTTTTCTTTCTATTATTCTCTGTAAAAAGTAATTTCTCTTTTGAAATAAAAATTTTACCATATGTCCAATTATCATTTCTTCTGAACGTATATTACATTTCAATCACAGAAATTTATGATAGATATTGACACCCCGATAGTCAAATCTGTGGTGTAGTACATGAGAAATCAAACATAAGACAAATATTTTGTTGTTGTTAGTTTGTTGTTTTCAGTTGACATTGACTAAGTCTGTGAGCATTCTAAGCCAAGGAGAATCTAGAAAATGGAAAGTTGAAATTCTTCCAATGTCTTGAACCGTTTTAGGTAACAACTTGGCTGCCCTGTGTGTCCCTATGCCAGCTTCCTGGATTGCCAATATCACAAGTATCATTGTATGATTTCCAAAAAAGCTAACACAGAAGTGAGCATGCGTTAGTCACACAACATTTTTTTTTAATTTTCTGAGCAAAATGCTTTACACCATGGGTAATAGCTAAAGCACTTCCTCAAGATTCTCTCACCAACTTTATTTGTTTTAATCAGTATACTTACAGATTGGTCTGATCCAGAAATTGAATAAAATCATGATCAAGAAAAGCACAAAAATAAACTAAATTTATTTATTTATTTAAGTAAAATAAATTTATAAATAAATTAAATAAATAAAATTTATTTATTTATAAATAAATAATTTTATATTTATATAAAATTATTAATTATAATTTATTTATAATTTATTTATTTCATCTCCAGTGAAAAATAGAAAAGCTAGAGGTATAAAATGATGCAGATGTTTGGAGTAAGGTAAGTTTTGAACCACAATTGTTTAAGAAGCAATGTCTGGCATCTCAGCCTCACTTAACTTTCGGTTTTCACACACACACACACACAAAAAGAATCACACCATCACACCGATTCTGAGGTTTCTCAACAGCCTTGTAGCAAACAAGATATAATGAGTACAATATGTTTTCTGACTTGGGTTATGGGCTTGAAATATGCAAGCGTAAGATTTGAATACCCTCTAAATATAACAGGTGAGGTTTCAGAAATGCCATGAAAAGAGAAAATTGCAACGCAAAGAGTAAAGTACAGTGAACCACCACTCAAAAAGTGATGATTAAAAGAGACCCTAGATATGTACATACAATATTTCATACAATGTTCTTAAGATATAATAGTGAGCTCCTTCTTCTGGAAAACACCAATGGTGGATGACGTCGGTGCAGCAGGAGGGTTCGGAGGCCCCGGGGGCCCAGTATTAGGAGGCCATGGCGGCTTCAGTGGAGGATTCGGTAGCGGTCTGAGGGGCCACGGCCATGGTCGAGGCTGTGGCCTTGGCCAAGGCCACAGGGCTCGCAGAGGTAAAGCTGAAAACAAGGAGTGGATTCCCGTCACCAAGGTGGGCTGCCTGGTTAAGGACATGAAAATCAAGTCCCTAGAGGAGATCTACCTGTTCTCCCTGCCCATTAAGGAGTCTGAGATCATTGACTTTTTCCTGGGAGCATCCCTAAAGGATGAGTTTCTGAAGATCATGCCCGTGCAGAAACAGACTAGAGCAGGGGAGCGGACCAGGTTCAAGGCTTTCGTCGCTATTGGGGACTACAATGGTCACGTAGGTCTCGGTGTTAAATGCTCCAAGGAGGTAGCCACTGCCATCCAAGGGGCCATCATCTTGGCCAAGCTTTCCATTGTCCCTGTGCGGAGAGGCTACTGAGGGAACAAGATTGGCAAGCCCCACACTGCGCCTTGCAAAGTGACAGGCCGCTGTGGTTCTGTGCTGGTGCTTCTCATTCCTGCCACCAGAGGCACTGGCATAGTCTCTGCTCCTGTGCCCAAGAAGCTACTGATGGTGGCTGGCATTCATGACTGCTACACATCAGCCAGGGGCTGCACTGCCACCATGGGCAACTTTGCCAAGGCCACCTTTGATGCCATCTCTAAGACCTACAGCTACCTGACCCCTGACCTCTGGAAAGAGACTGTGTTCACCAAGTCTCCTTATCAGGAATTCACTGACCATCTAGTGAAAACCCACACCAGAGTCTCTGTTCAGGGGACACAGGTTCCAGCTGTAGCCACCACATAAGGGGTTTTATACAAGAAAAATAAAAGTGAATCAAGTCTGTTAAAAAAAAAAGATATAATAGTGAAATGAGAAAACTTGAGAACTGAGAGATTGCATTCATTTTAGAATTGTATACTTATTTATAAACATAGGCATCACTATGCAATATTCAAAACACTTTTCAATAAAAGTAGTTGTAGGGAAGAAAAATAAACAGTGCAATCATATTTCAAATGTAAATATAATTTACTACACATTTATATATAGAAAAGAATAGATAAGTCTGTGTAATATGTAAATGGAATATTTTAATTCAACACATAAATTTACTTGAATATAATAAAATATGCTAATCAAAATATTGTTGTCAAATTGATTTATGAATATAAGCAAAAATCATGAAATTATACAATAACGTAAAAGCTAACATCCTGGAAGAAGGGCATAAATTCTTAATAATAGGATTTGTTTTCAGGTCTTTTGCTTTACATAGAATTATGAAGTTTCTTATATCCCGGAACAATTTATGGAGCATAGATAAACCTAATGTTATGTACAGATGTCTTCATCTGGGCACTTCTATCTATAACAGGACCAATTTTCATCTCTTAATAGAAATGTCCTATGTTGATCAAACTCTTAATCATTACTCTCAACAACTGCCACTTGTTATAATTCTTGACTTTCTGCCTGTGCTTTCTCAGACTTATAGTCCCACCCATCTACTAAGCAGGCTGTGACAAAGCAGTCTCCAATGATTACATTCTCCATGTCTGTGTCTTCTCTTTGTTCACTTGTCTGCTGAAGGGATGTAAGTTCATCTTTACATTCTTTTTATTTGTTTATTTTCTGGTGTGGGAGAATGGTCTGTATTCTGTCAACTATATTTTAAATAAACTCTGATTGGCCAGTAGCCAGGCAGGAAGTATGGGTGGGACAACCAGACAGGAAGTAGAGGTGGGTCAATGAGAACAGGAGAATTCTGTGGAGGAGAAAGCCCATTCCTCTGGAGTTCTTTCCCAGCCACAGAAGAAGGAAGATGTGACTGCCTCGCTGAAAAAGGTACCAAGTCATGTGGCTAACATAGATAAGAATAGTGGGCTAATGTAAGTTATAAGAGTTAATAAGAAGCCTGAGCTAATGGGTCAATCAGTTTATGATTAATGTAGACCTCTGTGTGATTTCTTTGGGACTTAAAACTGCAGGAACCAGGCAGGACAAGGACTGGGTGAGATAGAAACTCAGTCAACAATTTTATATTTACTGATTTCCTCAATATTCTAAAGAAAGTAGGAGATGTTACAGACACAGATATTCAAGAAGATTGCTAAAGAATGCAGTACGACAGATTTCTGCAGTAAAATGACTGACTAGCAAAGCTGCCCAAGATGTGCGGTAAGGCTGTTCAAGCCTCAGGTTTTGATAAAGGAAACCTGATAGACTGAGTTAGACTTTGCAGTGTGAATGAGAAAGAACACGATGAGTTTCAGCTTCAAAATTTGGTATACGCAGCAATCAAGCTAATTCATTAGGTACTTGGAAAAATTAAAGTAATTATCCATTTTTGTCAGACTAGTTTAGCCTTTCACTCTTGCTCTCCTATTAAGATCCTATAGGATCAAATTTACAACCGCCCTTCCAGCCTATAAAGCTGAACTAAGACAGCTTTTGGCTGAAGGTATTTTCACACAATTCTTTTTTTTTTAAGTTTATTAAATTATAAAAGTTTCCATTTCTGCCCCTCCTCCCAAAACCCTCCCACTTCCCCCACTCCCTCTCCTCCTCCCTCTCCATCCCTAAGAGTAGTCAGGGTTTCCTGCCCTGTGGGAAGTTCAAGTTCCTCCCCGCTCCCTCCAGGTCCAGGAAGGTGAGTATCCAAACAGACTGGGTCCCAAAAATCCAGTATATGCAGAGGAAACAAGTCCCAATGTCATTGTCAATGGCTTTTCAGAAAGACTCCGGGCCAGCCACATCCAGAGAATCCGGCCACATTCAGAGAATCTGGTTAGATCACGAGCTCGTTCAGTTCCAGTCCAGCTGGCCTTGGTGAACTCTCATTAGATCAGTCCCCTTGTATCAGTGGGTGATGGCGCCCATCGCAGTCCTGATTTCTTTATTCATTTTCTTCATCCTTCTGCTCCTCATTTGGACTGTGGAGGGTTCTGTCCAGTGCTCCAATATGGGTCTCTGTCTGTATCGCCATCCAACGTCGGATGAAGGTTTCCTCTGCTCTTGCCTTCTTTGTTCACGTTTTCCTTCCTTCTGCCTCTCCTTTGGACCTAGGGAGCTAGGTCCAGTGTTTCGACGTGGGTCTCTGCCTCCATCTCCCTCCATCGCCAGATGAGGGTTCTGGCACTCTTGTTTTGGATTTCTTACAACATTCATAGAAAATATTTTCATATATGTGTATTATGATAAAAGTTGTTTAATACAAAAGATATCAGCTTTTGATATTTCTGAAATATCTGTTTCAAATGTTATTTGTTCTCATTCTTTTTCAGGGTCAGATCTGTAAACACCATGACTTCAAATTTTAGGTAAGTGAATTGGTGATGAAAGAACTAAGGAAACGCAGGTATAGAGTTCAATTTTGAAATAAGACGGTAGCAAAGACAAGGCCAGAACAGATCAAAGTCATTTGGGGGTCTCAGTACTGAGAGGAGAAGAAGACAGAGACCAAGTGCCTAACCCAGACACTCTCTCCCATTGATAACTGCTCACAAAGGAAAACTGATTTTTCTCCCATGGAGACTTACTAAATATACAAAGTCATCTTAAGGGCAGACCCCATGGCCAGCTTTAGAAAGCCAACACAAAATAACTTGGCATTTTTGAAAGATTGTATTGTTTTCATTTTGTCTTATAGCAGTCTGGGCATTTTTTCATCCTTATGAGCATTTGCTTATATATTATGCTTTCTGAATTTTGTGACATTAATCAATATATCTGTATGTGAAAGTGTGTCTTAGCATCTATATGTATCTCTTGTGCTTTTCTTTGGTTATTTTTCTGTTCATTTGTTTGTTTCATTATTTTCACGTGATTGTTTTTATTTTACCATTACTTGGTTGTCTTTTATTTCTATCTTTTCACCTTTTTTCGGTGTTTGTTTGCTTTCTTTCTTTCTTTCCTTTTCTCATTCTTTCTTTCTTTCTTTGGTTTTTAGAGACAGGGTTTCTCAGTAGCTTTGGAGCCTATCCTGAAACTGGCTCTTAAGACCAGGTTGGCCTCAAACTCACAGAGATTCACCTGCCTCTGCCTCCTGTGTGTTGGGATTAAAGGCATGCACCACCACCACCTGCTTTCTAAAGAGAAAGATAAGAAAGGGTGTGAATTTTGAAGGGTGGGAGAAGTGGAGAGTCTTTGGGAGGAGTCTGAGAAGGGGAAATGATAGAATATATGATATAAAAGTATTTTACCTAAAAATTAGACATATTTAATTAATTTCTATACACTGTGCAATGTTACGATCCTGAGAAAGTTCTAGAGATGTGTTGCCTGTGGAAAAGAAAAAAGTGTCTGTGATACTCAGAAATAAGAACAGTAGCCAGCAAGTGGATTTTAAAGTTTCCTAAGAATATAATACACAGTATTTTCCTTCTTTTTCTCTACTGTGTAAATATATGGCTCCCATTTAGACGCATGAGTGCATAAAAACTCAAAGGCAGTGGGTTAAATACCCAATTGTCAGGGCAACATTATGTTTGAAATATATAGTACCAAGCTCCTAGAAGATAATTTTTGTACAAGGTCAACAAAAGAATAATGAATTGGGACAAAACTGGTACCTAAAATAGGCAGAAAAGTACTCAGGTGCTCTAAACTATTTAAAGGTATAATTTGAATGGTTTTCTGCAGGAAACACATTAGAAATAAATAATGGGTTACAACTCTGTCAAATTCATCAAAATTTTTACTGAGGAGGAATAAAAGATGCTATGTCACTACGCAAAAGTTCCAGAAAGACCTCCCTGATTTGTGTTACATGACACAGAGATAATGCTAGTGATTTACAGAAACTTGACTTTAATATTTCCATTATTTCTGCACTCTTTCCTTCAGGGTGAAGTTTCCTGATTATTCACAACTGCCTGGAAGGGTTAACAGTGGAGGTCCCTTTCCTGTTATTTCCTGGTCATCTGCTCTTCACAAACTCCTATTGTAAAATCACCTTTTCAAATTGATTACTGGTGTTTTACAGAGACAGATTCTGGACATTATTTTCTGGTTCCTTAACATGACCTTTTTATTGGCAGTATTTGAATAGTAGGCTGGGTATGTCGGTATGTTTAAATGCGAAGCCTTCCAGGCAGGCTCATCATCTGGAGGCTGCACTTGTGCTGCTCAGACACTAGGCTCAACCTAGGTAAAGGTAACATGATTGTTTGCCTTCTATGCTGCTGTCTTTTCTAAATTCTTTCTTTGTTACAACTTATAAACTAGGGTTCATCCTATCAACTTCTGTAAATTTTTATTCAGAAAGAATTTAAAATGTGGTTGTTCTATCAGCATCTATATGAGTTCCTAAGAACAGACTTCAGAAATCTTTCAAAGAATGATATGGAGTTAGGATTGGTGTATTACTTCTCCCCTGTTTCCTAAAAATCACTGTGTCTTTCTTATTGTCATTCTTCAGTAGCCAATATTCACTTTCTCAGTAATAATTTTTCTATTAACCTGAAACATTAGCCTAAAATTCATAGGTAAACTGCACAAGTCCCATTGGGAAAAGGTTTATGTTTGTAAAAGTCCATGACAGAAGGACACTGGGTGATGTTTCTGAGAGACATAATAACAAATGGCTGCTCATACAAGGTACTGCACTAATCACAGATCACAGAGAAAAGGAGAGAATCCCCACATGCCTCTTTGGTACTGATATGAACACACTAGAATTACATACCAGAACTTTTGTGGGGATTCTCACAAGAGCATGTTGGAGGGTGTGTCAAAGGCAACTGTGCTGCTGTAAATCCCATCTCTGTATGGCTGAGAACTCACCACATCTGCATTTCTGTAGCCCTCTGTCCAATAAACGAACTCCATCTAGGAGCATCATATTCTCTGGCACTTACTTGCTGCTCCTTAAACTAGGGGAGTTCCAGCTCCTTCTATATTTCTGAGATTCTGGTCTTAAGATGTATTAGGACCGGCGATCTGCAATCCAGGCTTGCTCATCAATCACGAGGGATATTTCCAATATGGATGAAATTGGTGCACAAATAACGACTTCTCTAAGTTATTCAATTCTATACAATCAACTTTCTTTTGTTGCCATTTCTCTAAATTCATACTAATTTTTAGCATGGAAAACACACCCTTCATTCTTCACTTATATTATTAATGATGCACAAAATACATGCACCATAAATCATTTTCATTTAGCTAATTACTTTTCATAAAAGAAAAATATTTTGGTATTTCAAATATTCTATTTCTGTTTGGTAAGTATTTCTTCAACAATATGTCAATTAATGTGCGTATTGGTATCAGACTGTGTGTGTTTGTGTTTCTTTGTGATTGCTTATCTGTCTGTGTGCTCATCTGTCTGTCTGACTTCTATCCTATTATTGAAACACTTCTCATTTTATCTTCCCTCAATGGTCTCATTTCATAATTTATGGTAAATAACTGGTTAAAAGTAAATTTTCCAATGTAACTATGAATGTATTTTATTTCATTCCCTTTCAAACTAACTTTTATTATTCACTATTGTTAATATCAAAATTCTAAGTAAGCATCCTTGAATCAGTTTAATTGGCAATATTATTAGTCTGTATCTAATATTTTTATTTAAATTTCTAGAAAATCCTAAATGATTCATCATGCTGCAATTAGTGTGTCTACACTTAACTTTAGCGTTCTCTTCTCAGCTCACATCTAATTAATCTACTCCTCTTTGAGTCATTGCGAACACTGAGGCTAATAACTTAGTCCCACTGACTAAGAGCACAGCATGGTCATCAATGTCATTGTATTGAAGCTAAAAAGGAGATGATGATTAAATTTTGCCTGTGCTTTTACAGGGTTCCGTAAGCATGAGGTTCCTTGTCTTTGCCTTGATCATGGCTCTCATGGTCTCCATGCTGGTAAGTACATCCAGAAAGTGTAAAGAATGTGTGTTTAGCAGTTTTAGCCAACAACCTGCTCTGGTTCCACACACTCTGAGTGATGTTTACTTACTTTTGAAGGAAACTTTACTACTTTGAATGTTTTCATGGGCTCACTTTTTCTTGAATCAATTTTTGTAACTTTATACTTATTTAGAAGTTCTTAGTAACTTGTCGCAGACATATAAGTATACATTCACATACACAAAATGTAAAAATAAGAAGAGCACAAATAATGGATATATTAAAAGCTGCTCGAATTATACTTGAAAAAGAACCTTTGACACATATAAAATAAGGAGACTGAGCAGGGAATGAGGCTACTAAAATAATGAACCACAACCAGTGACCTACAATGCAATGGGAGTTTTGTCTTGTACCTTCTACAGCTGATGAATTTCTGTTAATAAATTTTTTTCTTGAAGTTATGGGCCAGTTTTATACATTCATGAAAGTGAAGACCTGTTCAGTGTAGATATCATAGCTTGTATCTTCCTGCTTTGCCAATAATTAGATCCTGCATTTCTATGGCACCCCACACTTTTGTAATTCTTCCATTGCTTCTACCTGCTCATTTTCTTTTATAATACCTAGGAAGGGAAACTTGGGAAATAAAAATGTGATAATCCTTCCACAAATAATTTGATCATAATTATTTGTAAAATAATCATTTATCACATTTTGCTACAAAATACACATGTAGAAAAAAATCAACTCTAAAAAAATAGGAGAAAGAATAAGAATGTATTTAATGATACATTATTTCAGTATTAGGCAATTTTAACTATTTTCTATTTATCCAAATAAAAGAAAACTCAATTTTTTCCATTTTCATTCTATCATCTGTATGTATTAAATATTACAACACTGCATCCTTTAAAGTTACCTGGACCAAAGTAAATAATTACTAAATAGAATAAATTATTATTAGAAAATTATTTTAATACTTTAAAATAGTATTATATTAAAATGGTAAATATAGAGTCAAAATGTAAAAGTGACATGTATAAACTAATTCCTGTTTCTCATACTTCCCACTAGACTGCTGATCATTCTGGAGAGGTAAGAATTTCTCATTCACTGAAAAATTTCATACTCATACGTGACCTGAAGTGTTTTGTGGATTTTTGAGATAGTGTTTCTCTTTGTAACAGTCCTAGTTGTTCGGGCATCTGCTTTGTAGATCAGGCTGGTCAAACTAACAGATATCCACCTGCCTCTGCCTTCTGATAGCTGGTATTAAAGTTGTGGGCCACCAATGTCCATCCATGAACTGTATTTTTAATGTTTCTTTTTCATTTTTGCAGAAACATCATAGGCATGGTAGGAGAGGTCATGTAAGTACTGTTTTGATTATGTTGTTTAATGCAAAGATGATTCTCAAGAATCTATTCCCTAGGAACAAGAGATACTACTGTGTGAAGAAGCATGTGTATTATTACTTTAGCACAATGTCTTCAGAGATTTCAATGGTTTTTGTTTCACCATGAAACTCCTTAATCTCCTTGAAGTAATTTAGAGAAAAGTTCTATAATGTTACTCTAATGAAGCCAATTTATTGTTAAGAGTAAATTGGCTTTCTCTTGAGTTAAAAGAGTAGGTTGTTTCACAGTAAAAGACTCCAGGCAGAGAGTGGACCTATAGATGAGAAAGAGAAGGTAGAAGATAAAGAAGTCTTACACAAGCTGTATCTTGTGGCAAGCAAGTTTATAACAAAGTTCAGCATCCCCTATCTGCATAGAGGAAACATTGAAGCTTAGCAGAGAGACTCTGTCTCCAGCCAAAGACTATCCTTGCCAGGTCTTCTCCTTGACCAGGACATGGAGTTAAAGCTCCTTTCGTCCTTTTATTGGGGCCTCTGGGAAGTACTGGGTTGTTCAGGGTCTTCACATTTTCTCACTAGTATTTGCTTCACCTAAGTGGTTATATTTATTATTGAACTTTCAGTTCGTTGTTGAACTTAAGATATAGAGAGGACATTGTGATTGTGTTCAACAGAAAGCTGTCATATATCTCCAATATTTCAACTTGACATTACTTTTAGTGTTGTTGATGTTCTTCCCCAAACCCTCTCCTGAAGGACACTCCATTTTCTCTATTGAAGGATATGTTATTTTCTCTTTTTCCAGTCCTTTGCAAAAAGTGACATATACCAGTTGAGGCTAGCTTGTCTTTTTATATGCTGAATTAAATTGTGTCATATCAATGTGATATTTGCAAAATTTCTTCTCTGACACACAACGTACAAAACTTAAAATGATTCAAATAACCATGACAGACAAGGGGTAGAATGCAGTGCGTTCATGGGAATAATAAGAAGCTAGGCTGCATTAAAGACCAACAACTGATAGAACTCCAGTGTTGTGGAGAAGCTCCATCTAAGTTTGAAGTCACCTCCCTACAGATTCAAGGATTGTGAGGTGTCCAGACGAAGATATCATAAAGGAGATTTAATGCTCATTTTCTATGTTTGTCTTTCATCGATAGTCTAATATGTAAATGAAAACCCTAATAAGATATAAATATACTTTTTATCCTTATTTTATTTTCTCTGTACAATTTAAAATCTCATGAACCTACACAGATAGCATCATGTAGTTCACAGTCAAAACTACAGTGACCCCATGATATGGAGTCCATTAATGACAGATATAGTAGTTAAAGTCATATGGTCTCAAATCTTTCTAACTTTCTCTTTTTGTCTTTACAGAGACATCGTGATCGCCGATATGTGCCAACTGAAACAGTAGACAATGATTCTGATCTTCCACCTTATGATGTTAGAATACAACCTTACCCTTATCCTGAACCTTCTGATTACTAACAACAGGAAATTTGCAAGAGGTAAGATGGAACTGGATATGCATTTAGTTTGAAAAATTACTGGTTAACATCAGTTGAAAATGAAAAGAGAACAAACCCAGATCAAATCAGATCAAATTCAAGTTCAATTTAAAATTTCTAGAAATAAAATGGCATTTTGAAATGCTCATACCAAAATATTATGATTAAGCTCTATCAAGAGGTATGTCTGTGAAGGTTATATCAGTTTTTGTCTCCTGGCCTAACAACCATTATTCCTAATACTCAGCTATCCTCAACTCTGTACTATATGTGATATAATCAATAATATATTCAAAGCATATACTGTAATCCTTCAACATTTTCCATAGTGTCATACGGTTCAATTGTGAATGTTTATGACTGAAGTCTCTATAGGCAATAGAGTGGCCTGTGGTTGCGTTGAAAGTTCTACCTCCCAAAACACAAGCTTACAGAAGCTGAAGAGGGAGAACTTCAGAGGAGGAAGTTCTATGCAAACCATGTGTCTTGATATGCATTTTAATAACATATCAATGTGATCTGTAAGACAGTGAGGTTGAGATATTAGATTATAACAATTTACATGAACAATATAAATTTAAATCAGTAACAAAATTACATCATAAAGAAGCATAAATATTAGCAAACTTAATTTTAGAAGGTCAAGTTTTTAGGCATAACATTAAATATAACAAATATTGTAAAATATCAAATATTTATGTACTATTAAAAACTAAATTATCATGCAGGTGAAAGAGGAGTAGTCTTTGTATCAAATAAAAACTATGAGTTCTTTCAAGTTTTAAAATATATTTTGGCATTTCGTTAAAATTAATTATCTGGTTATAATAGGGAATTAAAAACCTCAGATAATATCCTTGAAGCATTAGAGTACAACGTAGATTCTTTTTAATATAGCATGTATTAAAATATCATTAAAAAGCACCACATGAGACTGAAAATAGAGGTTAAACACAGTAAATTAATCACAGATTAATTTGATAGAATTTTAAGTTGTAGAAGTCAGAGGGTGATATTGTTTGATCTAATTCTTATTTCATTCTCTATGTTGTCTTTGGTGTTCATTCAGACAATTGATCAGATTCATTCATACATCAAGTTTTTCTTTATCAGACATACATCTAGAGTATTTTAAGTTTTTGAGATAACTCTTTTGCTTTCTTTTTCAGGATGCTATCAAGTTACGTCTTTGGCTTTCCCATCACTCATGATAGCTTATCTTTCCTCGATGCTTCCACATAATGCTGATAAAGACTACGGCAAATGAGGAAAGACTCTCACCTAAAATTTCTGTATGATTTTAGATTTTCCATTTCATATTTGAACCCAATAGCACTAATGATCCTGATAGAAATACATTTAATTACGCAAGAAAATAAATAGCAATTGCATCATCCCTTGTGTGGTCTTCTTTTTGTAATTTACATCAGAAATGCAAATACACACACTCATTCAGTCACTGTACCTTCCTCAATTTGATTCAGTGAAATTTCTTTAACAGTTTTGGAAATCAGTTAATTAAAATCTACTGCCATAGCCATATAATCTCTTATGCAATGTTCTTAGTAGCTATAATTTTGATTTATTTAGTAAATCGCTGTTGTGCTACAGTATTTCTTCCTGTGAAGGAGACCTCCTGGAGAGGAGCTGTGTCTACAGAGCCCGATTGGCTGACAAGAAATTTAGAAGAACAGAAATGTTAGAATGTTGCACATCCAAGATCTGGTCACCTTACCTTGGCTTGTTCTTACCCAAGAACAATTCTGTGTCAGACTAATATCCCATGGAATAGATAAAAAATCTTTTATCATCTATTAGTTCAGTTAACATCTTGGGCCCCTTAAAGATTTATATCAGTGTAACTATTTCACATGTACCCAGTAATTTATTTCAAATTTTTGACTTGATTTATGAATTTTTTTGTTCTATGAAACTATAAAATGCCATGAAACTACTTCCACAGTGAAATATGGAATTTGGGTTTACCAAACTACATGGTTTTGACTATTACCACTCAGAAAGACTTCAGAATGCGATAAGTATATTTCTCTTTAGGAGGAGAACTGTGGTTTTGTCTGATATACCCACAGTTTTCTATTTTCTACCTATTTATGTCTCACTCCTTTTAGATAGGAAAGTAACAGTTCTTGTCACTCTATCTGAGAATCAAAGTGACTCCCCAAAGTTGCTTCTGATCTTTATATGAGTGCCGCAGCATTCATACACCCATATATACACAGATATCATAAATACAATGGAGAAAGACAATCATGTCAACATATGGTTTGGAAAAACTAAATATTGGAGTCCAGAAGAATTAAATAGAATCTCCATCTCCAAGGTTGTTCATAAACAGATGTAAAATGGATGAAATGCCTTCTTTTAACAACTGGCATGTTCATCTGAGCATGTTTGTGCTAGACTTTCATCTCAGCACTTGGGAGGCAACATGATGTTGTTCTCTGAATTTGGGGCCAGGCAGGTCTAAAGGGCAAGTTCTAGAACAGCTAGGACTACACAGAGAAATTCTGCATCAAACAAACAAACAAGAACCCAAAATCATGGTAACGAAACTTCTAGAGAAATACAGGTAATGCACTGTAAGGAAAGAGGTGTTTGGACAGAACTCTAACCAAATGGGAAATAGTTCCAAACGTAAACAAATATGACTATATTAATTTATATGTTCTAAATAACGAGAAAAATATCAGCAAGACCAACAGACAGAGCATAGAATGTGAGAAAGTCTGGGATTTTTTTTCTTGTCTTGTTTAGGTTCGGTTTTTCAAGACAGGGTTTTGCTGTAGCTTTGCATCCCATCCTGGAACTTGTTCTGCAGACCAACCAGGCCTCAATCTCACAGAAATCCACCTGTCTCTGCCTCCGGAGTGCTAGAGTTAAAAGAATGTGCTACCATCCAACTGGAAGAAATTCTTAACCAGCTGAATCTTCGACTATACAAACTATTAAGACATGCAGTAATTAAAACACAAAAACCTATCAGTCAAAGAATTAGATAACCCAATACCAAATTGTCAGACCACAAAACATAGACATAAGGAATACTATATAATCATAACTGGCTATGTATATATATATATATATATATATATATATATATATATATATATGAAACAAATAAACCCATACAAATTGGGGTCCAAGAACTCTTCCTTCTTGGTGGCCAAGTGCTTACATAAGAGGTACTCCTCTGATAAAGGCAGGTGATGAGAATAATGATAGGTGTCCGACTGCACATTGATCCCTGACCTTGGGGAAAGGATATTTAACATACAGATGTTCTACAACTAGGGCTGAGAATTCTGCACTCTCTTATCCACTGCACTGTGGCAAGTACTGGGTCTCTGTGTTAATTTCTTTCTACTCCAATAGTAGGTTACCTGATTAGAGTTGAGAGATGGATTAATCTATGGATATAATAATTCATTAAGTGTTTATATAATGTCATATCCTACTAATAGAATAATAGTAATAAGTTCTTTCTTTGGGCCTATGACCTGTTTTGTCACACAGATTCCAGGCAAAACAATCACACCAGGAATGTATTTTTTTCTGTATAATAGTACTTACATCCAAGTAAAATGTGATCATTTGCTTCCATGATGATGATGTAACTGTTGTACCAATGACCATGTCATGGCAGTCTACATGTTATTGTAGCTGTCGGCATTAAAACCTAAAAAATATGAGATATATTTACACTATGAAATATTGCTCAGATACTGAGAGAAATTAAATTATGAAATGCAGAGACAAATAGATGCAACTTGAAACACTCATTCTGGGTTAGTTATCACAGACTCAGTAGGAAGATTGCTGGATATTTCATCCCATTACAAGATATTATTATTTATCTTTAAATCTCCTGAAACACTTTTTTTATTTGAAATTTCCATGGAGGTCAGGTAATTGGTAAAAGGCCATGGTGGGGCGGGCTCTCACACAAAGATAGATAGAAAGCATTCATATAAAGGTTTGGAGAGTATTAATGGAACTAGACCCATTAAACTGAAATGGGGAAGAGCTGGCAGGATAGAGGAAGGAGCACAAACAGGAAGAAATAGCACTAAAGACTTCTCTAAAATGTCATAGAAAACTAAGCTGCTGCTTTTGAAGTGCTCTCCCTGTCTGTCAGTCTATCAGATTTTAATCACCATCAATGTAGAAAACAAGATATTCCATGACAAAACCAGATTTAAACAATACCTACCCACAAATCCAGCCCTACAGAAGGTACTAGAAGGAAAACTTCAGCCCAAGGAAGGTACCTGTACCCACAAAAACAAGGAAAAAGATAACCTCACATCAGCAAACCCCAAAGAGGGGAAGCCCACAAACACTACCACTGCAAAATAACAGGAATTAACAATCACTTGTAGTGAGGGGCTGCAGGCAGGCCTGCTTTTCATCCTGCCAAGCTCCCACACGGCTAGCTTAGCCCCAGAAATAATAACACATAAGTTGTATTCATTTAAATACTGCCTGGCGCATTATCTCTAGAGAGTTAGTTACTGGCTAACTCTCACATCTTGATTAACCCATTTCTAATAATCTGTATAGCACCACGAGGTGTGGCTTACCGGGAAAGATTCAGCATGTCTGACCTGGTGGCTGGCTCCATGGCGTTTGCCTCACTTCCCTTCTTCCCAGCATTGTGTTCTGTTTACTCCGCCTACCTTATTTTCTGTCCTATCAAAGGGCCAAGGCAGTCTCTTTATTAACCAATGAGAATAACACATAGAAGGCCTGCCTACATCATTTCCCCTTTTTCTATTTAAACAAAAAAGTCTTTCACTTTAACATAGTAAAATTATATATAACAAAACAGTTATCAAGTAAGAATTATAGTTACAATATTTATATCTATTTTATCTTTTATCATAACTAAGGAAAACTATAACTATAACTAACCATTCTCCAACTCCATCAAAGACTCCAGAAGGATATAATAATACCAAAGTAAACAAGAAGTAAACAACTTCCAAAACTCAAGAAATGACAGGGACATCTTGCTGTCTGGACAGTCACCCAAAGTTCCTCTGTACCGTTGGGGCATCCATCTTCAGCCTAAAAGCCCATAGTATCCAGAGACATTTCCATGAAGCAGGAAATTTCAAAGGCAGTTCAGTCACTATCTGCTGTGTCCTGCAGAATGTCTCGCAGACTCTTACATGAATCAAGAACCTCGAAAGATCATCTCACCTTTAGGCAAGTTCAGCAGTCCTCTCTCTGCGGGTTCTCTGTGTCCAGTTTATACAACAGTCCAGGCAAGAGCAGTTTCTTGCCCATATGGCTAACCAACTCGATAAGGAGCCTCTTCGATGCCCATCTTCCTCTTGATGTAGATTGGTGCTGCCAGGAGCAGACATATCTCATTGTCCTAAGTTATTAAAACATTAAATGCCAAGTTCTGTAGTCTTTGAAAGATATGAAGAATGTCTCTCTGAAATATATCTATGTACATCTAGAAAATCAAACTAACATTACTACAAGCTTGACTATTATCGATGATTATCCATTAACAACCTATATTTTTAATTATACATTGCATTTTTAAATGAACTATACAATCACAATACATCAATCAAGATCAGAAATATATATACATATAACAAAATTGACCTTAAATCCATAACAAAGAAAATTATTCATATCTATACCATATCCCCCTTTAAATGTAAAAGAACATTTATAAACAATATATGGGAATATGGACGTAGTTATTTCTCTCCAAACTTTTTCCTGATGAATAGGGGCGCTGTTAATCAGGTCTTTCACAGTAAACCTGTTTGATAGCTTCATCTCAGTTGACAGTTGAATGAAGTAATTTTTTTGAGGGTGTTCACAGCAACTTTTCAGGAGGGCGTGGTCTATCATACCATATTGTGATAGAAGCAATCCACAGGATCTCATCCTCTGTGAAAAGAAAAGAAGAACTTCCTTTCCAAAGTATCATATCCTTAGATCCAAATTTTGAAGTTAAGGCATTTTTAAAATATCTATCTTGGATTAGTTCAGCAGCCTTTATAAACAAATATCTTTTAGCAGCTGTTGCTCCTTCCTCAGCATTCAAACAATTCAAAGAGAGCATAATAGCATACAGTATCAAGATTCTCTGTATATTTTCCATCTTTATTTTAACCTCTACTTTTTCTATTTTTACTTTTACTTTTTGAGACGAGTTCTCTGTATATCTTTGTCCTGGAATAACTCTGTAGACCAGGCTGTCCTTGAACTCACAGAGATCCTCCTGTCTCTGCCTCCCCAGTGCTGGGATTAAAGGTGTATGCTACCACACCTTGAACTCACAGAGATCTGCCTGTCCCTGCCCCCCAGGCATTGGGATTAAAGGTGTGCACTACCACACCTTGAAGTCACAGAGGTCAATATGCCTCTGCCTCCCAGGCATTGGGAGTAAAGGTGTGTACCACCACCCCCAACTACTCTCTTTCTTTCCTTTTAACTTTAAGAACTTTAACTTTTAGCCTGCATATATTTTTAACACATTTTAAACCATTTAGATGTTTTCTTCATCTTTGACTCTCTCGTTACTGTATATCTCTCCTTTTTTCTGACCACATGAGTCTTTAATTTACTAAGCAATATGGAGAGCTGTGGCTTTGACGGCTAGATCCAGCTCATTCCTTAGCTTTTCAGCCTCAAGGCTGAGGTACCAGCCAGAGCTGTGTTCACTGCCACAACTCTATGGCGTTTCAAGGTCCTTGCCAGCAAGCTGTAGCATTCTGCTCACAGACCACAATCAGTAGGACTGCCTGCCGGAAAGAGTCAGAGTTTGCCCAGGCAGGACAGCCCAGAAAGCCGGCATTTTAAAACAGTGCAGCTTTTTTCCTGCTACGACTGAAAACCGAAAAGCATGCATTCAGTTTTTCACCAACACCATTTAAGTCTTTCGTGGCAGGACCTCTTAATGAGCTACAAAGTTTTGCAGCTAAAGCTGAGTCTGGAAGCCTCTCTTAGATGAGAGTGCTTGCTTGCCTCTAGCAAACAGAGCAGACCCGAGAAATTGCTGCTACCAAGAAAAGATGCTTTACTCTATTCTTTCCCGAGCTTTCTCAGACTTTCTGTGGATTCAGTTATACACATCTGGGCGCCATATGTAGTGAAGAGCTGAGGGCAGGCCTGCTTTTCGCCTCACCTGGCTCCCGCACGGCTAGCTTAGCCCCAGAAATAATAACACATAAGTTGTATTCATTTAAATACTGCCTGGCACATTATCTCTAGAGAGTTAGTTACTGGCTAACTCTCACATCTTGATTAACCCATTTCTAATAATCTGTATAGCACCATGAGGTGTGGCTTACCGGGAAAGATTCAGCATGTCTGACCTGATGGCTGGCTCCATGGCGTCTGCCTCACTTCCCTTCTTCCCAGCATTGTGTTCTGTTTACTCCGCCTACCTTATTTTCTGTCCTATCAAAGGGCCAAGGCAGTCTCTTTATTAACCAATGAGAATAACACATAGAAGGCCCACCTCCATCAGTCACTGGTCATTAATATCTCTTTATATTGATGGACTCGATTCACCTATAAAAAGACACAGGATAGAGAATGGATATGAAAGCAGGATCCATCATTCTTCTATATACAAGAAACACACCTCAACCTCAAAGACAGAGATTACCTAAGTAAAGAATTGGGAAAAGATTTGTCAATCAAAGGGATCTACGAATCAAGTGGGTATAGCTACCCTAATATCTAACGAAATAGACTTCAAATTAAAATCAATCAGAAAAGATGATGAAGAAGACACTTTATATTCATAACAGGAACAATCCATCAAGATGAAGTCTCAATCCAAACATCTATGCACCAAATACAAGAATACCCACATATGTAAAAGAAACATTACTAAAGCTTAAATAACACATCAAACCCCATACACTAATAGTAGCAGATTTCAACATTCCACTCTCCACAATGAACAGGTCAACCAGACAGAAACTTAACAAAACTCAAGTCCAAAAATATTGAATATATTAACATAAATCTGACCACACAGTACCATATAGTAGAGAGAGAAGGAAGTAGCCCACAATGCATAGGCACAGGAAACCACTTTCTAAACATAACCCCAGTAGCATAGACACTGAGAACAACAATAAATAAATTGGACCTCCTGAAACTGAGAAGCTTCAGGAAAGCAAAGAATGTAGTCAATAAACAAAATGACAGCCTATTGAATGGGAAAAGATTTTCACCAACCCAACATCAGACAGAGGACTGAAATCGAAAACATATAAAATACTCAAAAAATTATACATCAAAATTCCAAATAGCCCAATGAAAACTGGAGTACAAAACTAAACAGAGAATTCTCAACAGAAGATACTCAAATGAATGAAAGACTTAAGGAAATATTTAACATCCTTAGCCATCAGGGAAATGCAAATCAAAATGTCTCTAATATACTATCTTATACAAGTCAGAATGGCTAAGATTAAAAACACAAATGATAGCTTATGCTGGAGAGGATGTAAAGTAAGGGCAATGCTCCTTCATGGCTGGTGGGAATGTAATCTTGTATAAACACTCTGGAAATTAGTATGGTAGTTTCTCATAAAATTGCAAATCAACCACCTCAGAACCCAGTTATACCACTCTTGGGCATATATCTTAAAGGATACTCAATCTACTAAAAGTATATTTGTTAAACTATTTTCATAGTAGCATTGTTTATAGTAGCCAGAACCTGGAAACAACCTAGAAGCCCCTCAACCAAAGAATAAATAAAGAAAATGTGGTACATTTACACAATCGAGTACTACTATGAGTAGTAAAAAAAAAAAAAAAAAAAAAGAATGACCCCTTGACATTTATATGCAACTGGATGGAACTAGAAAAAGACATCCTGAGTGAGGTAACCCAGACCCAGAAAGATGAACATGGTATGTACTCACTGTGAATACTAGCTGTAAAGCAAAGAATAATGAGCTTATAGTTCGTAACCCTAGAGAAACTAAGTAACAAGGTGAACTCTAAGAAAAATATTTGTAGTTCCACCTGCAAAGGGGAAAATAGACAAGATTACCTGACAAAATTGGTATCATGGAGGTGGAGTGTAGAATGGGGGGGCAGAAGAGGAGGAAGAAGGGAAGAGGGGAGAAGAACTTAGGGAATGGGACAGTAAAGATGGAGGAAGGTCAGAGATGAGAGCTAGGAAAGAAATACTTTGATTGAGAGATCAATTATAGGGCTAGCAAGAAACCTGACACTAAAGAGATTCCCAGAAATCTGCAAGAATGATACTACCTAAGAACCTAAGCAATAAAGGAGAAGGTGACCAAACTGGCCTTGCCCTGTAGTCAGATTGATGAATATCTTAAATGTCACTACAGAACCTTCATCCAGCAATGAGAAAACAGAGGCAGAGACCCGCATCAGAGCACTGGGCTAGGCTCCCAAAGTCCAGTTGATGAGTGGGAGGAGTAAAATATGAATTAAGAAGTCAAGACCATGATGGGGACACCCACTGAAACAATTTGCTTAAGCTAATGGGAGCTTACCAACTCCAGCCATAGAGGGAAGGAACCAGCATAGACTATCATTGGAGTTTTTGATTTTAGCTATTCTGACTGGTGTAAGATGGTATCTCATAGTTGTTTTGATTTGCATTTCCCTGATCACTAAGGAAGTTGAGCATGACCTTAAGTGTCTTTTGGTCATTTAAACTTCTTCTGTTGAAAATTCTCTGTTCAGTTCAGTATCCCACTTTTTAATTGGGTTAATTAGAGTTTTAATGTCTAGTTTCTTGAGTTCTTTGCATATTTTGGAGATCAGACCTTTGTCTGATGAGGGGTTGGTGAAGATCTTCTCCCAGTCGGAAGGTAGCCTTTATGTCTTACTGACAGTGTCCTTTGCTTTACAGAAGCTTCTCAGTTTCAGGAGGTCCCATTTATTCATTGTTGATCTTATTGACTGTGCTACTGGGGTTATACGTAGAAAGTGGTCTCTTGTGCCCATGTGTTGCAGACTACTTCCCACTTTCTCTTCTATCAGGTTCAGTGTGGTCAGATTAATATTGAGGTCTTTAATCCATTTGGACTTGAGTTTTGTGCATAGTGATAGATATGGATCGATTTTCATTCTTCTACAGGTTGACATATAGTTATACCAACACCACTTGTTAAAGATGCTTGCTTTCTTCCATTGCATAATTTTAGCTCCTTTGTTGAAAATCAGGTGTTCATAGGTTTGTGGATTAATATCCGGGTCTTCGATTCGATTCCACTGGTAAACATCTCTGTTTTTGTGTCAGTACCAAGCTGCTTTCATTACTGTAGTTCTGTAATAGAGTTTGAAGTCAGAGATAGTAATGCCTCCAGAAGTACTTTTATTGTATAGGATTGTCTTGGCTATCCTGGGTTTTTTGTTTTTCCATATAAAGTTGATTATTGTTCTCTCAAGATCTGTGAAGAGTTTTGTTGGGATTTTAATGGGGATTGCATTGAATCTATAGATTGCTTTTGGTAGAATTGCCATTTTTACTATGTTGATCCTCCCAATCCAAGAGCATGGGAGATCCTTCCATTTTCTAGTATCTTCTTCAATTTCTTTCTTCAAAGACTTAAAGTTCTTTTCAAATAGATATTTCACTTCCTTGGTTAGAGTTACCCCAAGATACTTTATGCTAACTGTGGCTATCACGGAAGTTGATGTTTCTATGATGTCCCACTCTGCTTCTTTGTTCTTTGTATATAGGAGGGCGACTGAATTTTTGGAGTTGATCTTGTATCCTGCCACATTACTAAAGGTGTTTATCAGCTGTCATAGTTCTTTGGTAGAGTTTTGGGGGTTGCTTATGTACACTATCATATCATCTGCAAATAACGAAAGTTTGACTTCGTCCTTTCCAATTCGAATCCACTTGATCTCCTTATGCTGTCTTATTGCTATTGCTAGAACTTCAAGCACTATATTGAAGAGGTATGGAGAGAGTGGACAGTCTTGTGTTGACCCTGATTTCAGTGGAATGGCTTTGAGTTTTTCTCCATTCAATTTGATGTTAGCTGTCGGCTAGCTGTATATTGCTTTTAGTATATTTAGGAATGAACCTTGTATTTCTAATTTCTCCAAGACCTTTATCATAAAGGGGTGTTGAATTTTGTCCAATGCTTTTTCAGCATCTAATGAAATGGTCATACGTTTTTTTCTTTCAGTTTATTTATATGATGGATTGCATTGATAGACTTTCGTATGTTGAACCAGCCCTGCCTCTCTGGGATGAAGCCTACTTGGTCACAATGTATAATTTTTTGAATGTGTTCTTGGATTCAGTTTGCCAGGATTTTATTGAGAATTTTTGCATCGATGTTCATGACTGAGATTGGTCTGTAATTCTCTTTTTTGGTTGAGTCTTTGAGTGGTTTTGCTATCAGGTAATTGTAGCTTCATAAAGAGTTTGGCAATGACTCTTCTGTTTCTATTATGTGAAACACATTAAGGAATATAGGTATCAGCTCTTCTTGGAAGTTCTGGTAGAATTCTGCATTGAAACCATCTGGTTCAGGACTTTTTTCGCAGGGAGGTTTCTGATGACAGCTTCTAATTCCTCGCAACTTACAGGTCTGTTTAAATTGTTCACCTGGTCTTAATTTAATTTTGGTATATGGTACTTATCTTGAAAAATGTCCATTTCTTTCACATTTTCCAATTTTGTGGCATACAGGCTTTTGTAGTAAGATCTAATGATTCTCTGAATTTATTCTGCCTTTATTTTTTTTAAATTGAAAATTTATTATTTTCTCATGTAATACATTTCAACCACAGTTCTCCCCACTCCTTGCAGCTCATTCTCCACCACTTCTCTCCCCCAGAACAAATCCTCCCCTTTTTCCTCTTCATAAAAGAGCAGGCTACCAAAGGATGACAACCAAACAGGACAAAGCAAGATACAATAAAACAAGTCAAAAGTTCTCATACTGAGGTTGCATAAGGCAACCCAATAGCAGGAATACTGTCTCCACACCAAGCAAAAGGATCAGAGATACAACTCCCACTTTTAGGAGTCCCACAAAACTCCAGGCTAACAGCCATACCATATACACAGAGCCTATTGTGAAGACCCATGGATTCACCTTACTTGCCGCTTCAGTCCTTGTAAGCCCATATGAGCCCTGCTTAGTACTTTCAGTGGGCCATGTTCTCTTGCTGTTCTCCATTCCCTCTGATTCCTAGTACGCCCCCACCACCACTCTTCCATGGGATTCCCAGATCTCAGAATGGAAGGACCCAGTGGAGACCTGCAATTTAGAGTCTCAGTCAAAATAATTCCTGACTGTGGGTCGCTGCACCCAGTCCTATCTGCTGCCAGAGGAAGCCTTGTGATGACTTTTGGACAAGGCACAAATCTGACTCTAGCAGAATATCAGTAGGATTCACTACATTGATTTTCTTTCTTCCATTCTTTCTTTCTTTCTTTCTTTCTTTCTTTCTTTCTTTCTTTCTTTCTTTCTTTTTTTCTTCCTTCCTCCCTCCCTCCCTCTCTCTTTCTTTTTTTCTTTTTTTCTTTCTCTCCCTCCCCCTCTCTTTCTTCGTCCCTCCCTCCGCCTTTTCCTTCCTTCCTTTCTTTTTTGCCAATCTTATTTGAATCTACCCTAGGTCTCTGACTATCCAGTCTCTGGTTCTTGGCCATTCTGGCAGTATTTGGCATGGGTTCCCTCTCATGGAATGGCTCTCAAGTTAAACCGAGCATTGTTCTGTGCCAACATTGTCCTGACACATATTTCAGGCAGGGTAGGTGGAGATACCTTCTTGTGCCCAAGAAGCTAGAGTGTAAGGGTAAAGGCTCCAAGACTTCACCAGCTCACCCTCTCTGTGTTCAATGAACTGTGAGTAGATTTCCTTAGCAATACAGCCCAGCTGTCAGTTTTCAGAAAGGGTCTTTCTGTCCTAGCATCAGCCTAGGTTATTTAGGCATCTCCAGGGCAATTCCTCAGTCAACAAGTCAAACAAATGTAACTCAGTCCTACCCCGGGAAGCTTTGTTTGTGCTATAGTGAACTAGCTAAAACTCACAGAAGTCTTATTTCTTTATTTCTATCTTTTGAAGAAATTCCATACTCATTCCCACAATGGCTATCTATGGTCACACTACTAACAATGTATGAAAATTCTACCTTGCCCATATGCTGCCAGCATTTATTGGTTTGGGGTTTGGTGACATCATCCATTCTAACTGGAGTGATAAGATAATCTCACTGTGATCATAAGCAAATGTCCATTGTGAGTATTGTCACATGCTTTTGAATATTTTGTGAGTCTTATTTTGAGAAACATTTATTCAGTAATTCACCTTATCAAAATACATCCCTTGTTTCTTGGTTCTACTTAAGCTCCTTAACTTTGGAAATGAATCTCCTTTCAGATGAATGATTTGAAAATATTTTCTCTTATTCAGTAGGTTGCCCACAATCCATAAATCCACTACTTTCTGTGAGCAATATATTTTTGGTTGATACATCCTTTTGGGAAACTTGCATTGGTGTGGTTTCATTTGTGGTGGTGGTTTCTCCTTATTTAGGTAGTTAGTCAGAAATTGCATGATCCTCCTGCTGCAGCTTCTTTGCTTACTATCTCCTTTAATTTTACTGTCTCTTGTACTGCATTTCTAGGGAATGAGTTGTAATGCCACATTTTATCTTACTTCCTATAATGAGATACTCTGACAAAAACAATAAAAAACTTAAGAGTGGAAAGGTCTAGTTAGCTGACAAAGCCAGAGTAGTCCATCATTGCATGGGCATTAAGGATTCCTTTTTAAATTTTTATGATTATGTCCTAAAGTCTGTTATGTTTAATGAAGAAATTACTGTTTTTGCATATGTCTGGTTTCCATTTGATTATCTTCATTTTTCTATACTTTTATATTTCCTATATATATTTCCTCAAAGGAATTTACTTCTTGAGATTTTTCATGTTTTATTTGTATGGATATTTTGATTTGTGGCATTAATTTCTGTTTATTCAAAATTATTTTATGTAAGTAAAGCATATTAGGTAATATGATCTTTATTCCCTTGCTCCTAACTTGCTGTTTTAGTTTGACTATTCTGTTTTATTCCTTTTGGAGTCTATCATTAAATGACTATTGTCTTTCTTCAGAAGATTCATGCTACATACCTGTTTTTCAAATTTCTTGTATTCTTAAGCTAGTGTCTCTCCATCTGACGGTTGTGTTTCACTACATTCAATAAAAGCAGATCATTGGTAGAAAAGTTTCATTGTCCCTGATGTGTCCGTTGGGTGTTTTTAAATATATTGTGTTGGATTGGCTAGAATGTAAGCACTTTATTACAGTTTCTATGTACTTCTTTCCTTTATAATTCAACTGGCTGTTGTCAGTGTTTTTCAGTGGCATAGACATGTGGTTCACTGTGGTAGGCAAGACACTCTATGAATTGTTTGTAGAGGATTCACTGGAAGTGAATCCAGGTACATGTATGTGGTGTCTCAGTTTTCATTAGTTGGTGAGTATAGTATTCATGGTGTGCATAGCAACATGGGATTCATCTAGCATCAAAAAAACAAAAAGAACTTATGAATCCCCTCTGCACCACTGGGCTCAGAGTCAACACCTGTAATTATCAGGACTTTGTAATACACTTGAAAAGGCCCCAAAGAGCATCACATTCTTATACTTCTCCATTCACAGTTCCTAGTATTCAGAAAGGTTAAGGATTTAGAGAAACTAGTCTTGAAGAGCGGTACCCTGATTTTAGGGAACACACAATATGTGACAGGCCTGTCCTTTGGATCCTGGATAAGAGAGTCAGTCAAGTCAATTATAAAACTATTAAAGTGCTTCCTATACATACAGCTATTGATACCACCACCAAAAAAATACCAGTTATACAGCTGTTGCAGATTATAAAAGACAACATAGTATCCTTACTTATTGTGGAAGGAAAGAGTAGAGATGACAGCAATGTGTGCACAGTTGTTCTGTTACTTTTTGGGGTTTCTGTAGGTCCTAATATTCAGTAGGAGTATCCAGATTTTCTATAATTCAAGGAGAGTAGATCAGTGTCCCTGTGACACGATTAGAATGTTTTGAAAATGTAAGGCTGTGAAACTTCTTGAAGGTTGCTACCTGACAGCTTTGTTGGAGCATGAATGTGTAACATTTTATGTCCTTAATAATCTTTTTATAGGTTAATCTATTTATTTATTTTGGTGTATATGTCTATGTAGGTGTTGTATGTACAAATACTGGGAATTGAAGATGGTGCCTTTAAATGATTTTCCCAGGAAGTGTGGGTACATATTTTTGAGATTACGTTGTATAATACTAACCATGGAACATGACTAAGGTAGTAAATATGGTCTTGTAAATTACAGTTATCACTAGAATACATCAGTTCTTTAAATGGCACTCCTAGCTGAGAAGTAACCACTATTGATGGCTAATGGCTAAGTCAGTTTTATTCAGCGATGTGGCTGCTGAGAGGCTGCCCATGTCCCAGGAGATATTCCTACATTCATGCACATATGGTCAATACTAAGTAAATTCAGTGGCTAAAACCTATAGCAGATGACGCTGTGAGTAGAAAGCTGTGAGTAGAGACCCTAGGAAATGAATAGAAGTAGAAGAAGGAGAAGGAGAAGAAGAAAAAGAAGAAAAAGAAGAAGAAGAAGAAGAAGAAGAAGAAGAAGAAAAAGAAGAAGATGAAGAAGAAGAAGAAGAAGAAGAAAAAGAAGAAGAAGAAGAAGAAGAAGAAGAAGAAGAAGAAGGAATAGATGAAGTCAAAATGCTTTATATGTATTATAAAATTCATAAATATAAGTTATTAATGTTAAAAGTGTAAAAAGAGGAGAAAGTAGCCTGTAACTAGACAAAAGCTCAAATTAAGAAATCAACTTAATTAACACTTTATTTCTACACATTATTACTCATTCGATCCTGATAAAAGAAAGATATTCTATGCCCCAGTTAAGAGACTTGTCTGGGTTTGAGGGCAAGAAGATACCTGTGTTTGTATCTTAGCCTGTCAAATAGTACTCAACCACAAATTATTTTTAAGTTCATTAACATTGGTTTAATCTCCATCCACAGTATATGTATGATAATGCAATATGTAATATACAGTTAAAGAGATTCTTGTAAGTTACAGAGCATGAACGGCATTACAAGCATTGTGAGTGCTCTGGAATTCTGGGTTTATACTTCACCATTACTGAATCCCAGTGAATGAAACACCTGTGACTTACTGACTTTTGAAACAGAAAATAAATGAAATATCACATATTCCAGGCAAACCAACATCAGTCTTGATGGCTTAAAATTTAACTGCAGATTTTAACTATTACTTTCTTTGGAAGGATGCTGTTGCTAGTCAGTGCTTTTGGAGCTTTAGTTGGTTGTTGGTCCCTAGGTCAAAGCAATTGCAATTAGATTATAACACTGCTTAATGATGATGTCCTGGTGAAGTTGAAAAGAAGAAAGTAAGGTGGAAAGTTAGAAGTGAAAGAAGTAAGGAAAGAAAGCATTTGACATTCAAGTGTAACTACAGCAGGACAGCTACAAAGAAAGAGAGAATTTGAGAACAAAGAGATGTCTCATTGCTTAAAGGATGCAATACAAAGATGAGGACACAGCACCCACAGAAAAAGGCAAGTGTAACAGCCTGCACTATTAGTCTCAGATCCAGGGAAGTGGGCACAGAATGCCTAAAGCTCACTGCTCAGTCATCCTAGCCTAAAAATCGCAAGCTTCATTTGTTATTAAGATTCCATCTCAAAATGTAAAATGGTTGGTTGTGGAGATTGCTCAGTTATTAAGATCACTGACAGCTCTCACAGGGTGTACACTTTGCTTCCTAACATTCACATCATTCTTCAAAACCATCTGTTAGTTTAGTTTTGAGAAACCTGTGTCCTCTACTGACTTATGAAGAAAAAAAAACTGGAACACATGTGAGATATATATTTATAATACATGCACATGTATATATATGGCATTTCACCTTCCAAGGAATGAGTCTGGTTGCTGGCCTCTGCACACACGACCAAACATACACAGACACACATAGAGTCACGCACACAGACATACACAAAGCATGTCTCACACACACACATACACACAATTAGAAACTATAAATGCCCCTTAACTGTAAGAGTCTGCACTTACAATGGATACCCACGCCCGACCCAGGCTGCATGCTTCCTGAACTCTGGCCCACGAGAAGGGACGATTATCCTGAGGGTTGAAAAAAGAGACATAGACAAAAGAGACTTGGCTCATCTACAAGAGTAAATGGCAACTTTATTAAACTCAAGTCAGATATTTATACCAGTGGGCTAGAAGAATGGAAAATGCAAGGCCTCCTCCCATCCAGAAGCAGGAGAAGAAGATTAAAGCTTCCCAGCAGGGTCAGCTAGGGGAGGCAGGCAGGCATGGGCCCACTGCTAAGACCTTGAATACAAGTGGAATCACCATAACAAAGAGAACCAGGTTCTAGCTAGGTTATCCCCTCAAGCCAGAGCTAGTGCAGAGTTTCCAGGAAGTCGGAGGTCACAAGGCCCTGGGAATCAGGGGAGAGAAGGGAAGAAATTTTGGTAGCCACACTTAACTCCTTCCTGCTATTCATCCATTTAGAGCAATAGGTGTGGTTGGTTTTTTACATGCAAAATAAATTACGCCAAATGGCCTGAGAACATGTAAAAAAGAAAAAAAGTAATTCAAAATTTATTTTCATAAGAAACTATTATGTTGTCACTAGCCAGAGACAGTGAATTCCAGTGGTAATCCTGCAATATTATACAGATGACTAATATAATAATTATGTCTCCTAAAAACTTAAAACACATAGAAACTAAAAGTCTATTGATAGTACTAATTTTAAATGCTCAGAATGCATTTAATTTTTGCCATAAGGTTGCTCCAACTTCCAGATCCAAAGAAGTCATGTGGCATTGTGATGTACAGGTTCTTGGTGCACAGTCAGGATTTCCTAAGAACCTTCCTGAAGGAAAGCAAATGTTTGCTTTCACCAGGTTCCTGCATGGTTCTCATGTTGCGACAAGATGTGCAATCACTCTAAAGTTTACCAGGCTCCTGCATGGTTCTGATGTTGTGATGTGTTATATTCTGGGGGATGTTCACTCACTCTAAAGTTTACATAAGGAACAAGTCATTCCTCAATACCCAGATCTGAGAGCAGTGAGTTGCCCAATAAGAAAGAAGTGAGTAGATTCCTGTGCACATTTTCCTGGCAAGAGGATCTTTTTCTTTTGGTTAATGTTCATGTTAACATCTAGCTTCACTGTTATAAGCATTCAGAAGCAAATTTCCCATTATTGTATAAGGTGTATATTGTGATGCTCCCAGGAGCATTTGACTTTGAGAACTGTTTTATCATCTAATTTCCAAATGTATACTCAACTAAACAAACATTTCACTTTAAGAAATGGCAAGCTATCATCTTAGTATTTTTACGGGACTCCTGACTGTGAGAACAAGTGTGCCTCTGATTCTTTTGCTTGATCTTTAGTCTCTTTTCCTCCTGATGGCTCGCTGTGTCCAACTTTGTGTGATACTTTTGGCTTTTTAATATTATATTTTATTTTGTTACTTTTTTGCTATGTCTTACAGCCTGTACTTTTTCTTTTTTATTACTTTAAAAAAATAACAATCCAAATTACCACTCCCTCCCCTCCTCCCACATTCCCCATCCCTCCACACACCTTTCCCCAACCCCTCCAATCCTAAGAAAGGGTAAGTCACCCTGCCCTGTGGAAAATCTGTACTTTTCTAATGAGAGACAGAGAGTGGCTCCAGATAGGAGGAAAAACAGGAAAAAAAAACTGGGATGAGTAGAAGGAAGAGGGCTATAATGAGGATATAGTGTATGAGGAAAGATTATATTTCCAATAAAAGAAGAATTGCATTATCGTATTTAGAATCTTTATTCAAAGTAATTGTTGGTAACCATTAAACATCACTGAGAGTGTGGCTTCAACATCTCATTAAGTTTTAAATGTCTTGTTTATCAGAACAATTGAAAACTATTAGCCTATATTGCTAAACAATAATGTTATGAAGGAAAAGACCAATAAGCTAAAAATAGCAGACTACTTCAGCATTCAATGTTGTGATTTTTATTGTATTTTCTAAATTCTAATCCTTTGTTTTCAATGTACTTTCATGTATACATACAAGTTTTTAATCCTTATCAGAGTTGCTGTTTTATATTGAGACACTTTGCATTTCTATTTGAATATTAATTTTCAGATATTTACTGTATTTTTCCATTGGCAATTATCTTGCTTTTATTATATGCTCAAGTAATTATCATTTTAGTGTGACTTTATTTTTGTTGACTTTATATCCAATAAATGACTAGTTTTTAACAAAATTTTACAGATCATAATATATTTCTTTAGACATTTTTTCCTATTGTATTGGGTTAGATAAAAACCACAAGAAAATAGTGAAGATCAAGGGCTGATGATCATCTTTGCTTACTTCTTGTTCTCACAGTAGATATGTTATTTTTCACAACAGTATTTTCTCTGAATATGTATTGAAATTGTTTGTAGAGTTAATGAATAGTTAATAAAAGAAACAAAATGACATGCAACATTCTAACATAGTGGGATAAGATTATAAATATAGTGAAAATAGAAATCTTGAGAAAAATATATAAATTAAATATATATAAATTAAATAACGACTCTATCACACCTTTATCATTATTCAGGAAATGACATTAAAATTGACATTAAAATTGACATTATCAGCTATAATTTGTGACACAGTGTTCTGCCATTTGAATACACATCCTGTAGTGGGTGTTGCTGCTACTGAGAAACACTTTCATCACTTCCCTTTCTGCTTGTTTGGCTGCAGCAATGTATTTCTCATTCTCTTCTTTATTTTTGCTCTCATTTTCAGAGGGATTGACATATGATGTTTACATTTGTTTCCAAGTTACTTGATCTTAAAGATGCTATTATTGGATAATAATGACAAGTTTGCTCTATATATTTCAGAAGACATATATAAGGTGTTGGTTTCATTTTCTGTAGCAAGGTCTAACCACTGGCATTCAGAAAACAGGTAGTATTTCAGTAGGAAGTAATAGAACCTATTACCCAGAGCTCATAAACAGGGCTTGCATAGGATGTTGAAAGCTGTTTCTCCCAAAACACAACCTTATAGGCACTTGTAGCCTCTGGGGATGTGGGAGAACATGGTGGTGCTTCTGACTACTGTTTTCCAGATAAGGAAAGATGAGGGGGAATGGGAGAATTTTAGTTGACTTCAATGGATAAGAGAGAAGATATCAGGGACCGTAAAAGTCCAGCTTCTAGGGATCCCTCTCAGAATTAGATATAGTTCTCCACAGTATGTGAAGGAGGCTAAGAAATCTGGGGATTAAGAAATCTGCTCACAATAGCATCTATCTATCTTTGGGGGTCGCTCCATGCCACGAGGTCAGCATCACCACCCACCTCCCACAAGTTCTATATTGTCCTAGGGGTTAAAACACAGACTCACACACACAGACAGAGTTTTTGAGTCATCCTCAAGAAGAGAATGCCCAATTTATTCAGCTTAATCTGGGGTTAATACACCCTTTTGCCCCAGTAAAGAAAAACTCCTCCCACCCAGAGGGGGCTGGGGAAACTGGCGCCTGTGAGAGCTTCTCCACAGGCAGGTGGTCAAGGGTGCAAGGCAGTGTCAGACAGGTAAGATGGGCCTTGGCACCTGGGCTCTTCCAGGAAGGTTGAGAAATTACCATTTTAAAGTAATACAGAGCCCTAGGCTATTATACTAGGCTATAGCAGAAGCAAGCTTGGAATTAGCAGGGAACTTAGCTGGTTAGCATAAGCATTTCTTGCATCCTCTGCTTTGAAACAGGGAAGACAGGGCCTCACATCTATCCATGTTTCTTTATTCTTTTTCCTTATTCCTCCTTGGTTTCCTTCCGTTACAAATGTTCCCAGTCATATATACCCTTATAACCAGTAATTCCCCAGTTCTAGCAGGTTCCAGGGCCCCATAGAAACCCCCCCCACACACACACACAGAGAGAGAGAGAGAGAGAGAGAGAGAGAGAGAGAGAAAGAGAGAGAGAGAGAGACATACACTCAGAGAGGGGTGAGGGAGAGAAACAGAGGGAGAGAGACAGAGACAGAGATAGACAGAGAGAGAGTTATCTCTGGTTGTCACATAAAGGTGGGAGTGGCTAGTGCACATCTGGTAAACTCCTTAATGGAGAAAGTTAGTTAAGAAAGGAATTAAATCATGGAATTCTAGAAGGGAAAGGCAGTGTGCTACACTAGATTTTTTGGTGGTTAGAAAGAGTTAAATGGTTTATTTTCAGTAAAATTATGAATGGTTATGAATTATTTTTTGAATCATGCATGGAGGATGGTGTGTAACTAGCCAACCAACTTAAACAGTCAGGGGGAAGCTAATGGCTCCTGCTTTCATTAGTGCATTCACTAGACACTGAAGGTTTTACAGGCCTAGGTCTGGAGTTTATGCTTATTGCTCTAGGCAGTAGAAACAAAGAGGAGACCCAGGCCTCTAAATTATAGCTTCCAGGGAAATGCTACTGTCAGCCATTCTGATCATAGGTGTAGGGGGTCTGTGGCTGGGTAGCAGTTAATTATCTCTTCTGTTGTCCTTGAGAGTAAAACACAAGCAGTCAGTTTCCTGAACTAAAATCCTCAGTAAACACAGATAAAGGTGAGCTTAAGGAGGTTAGAATCTGTTAATAATGGTTAGTTTGGGTTCATTATATTTCTTATCTATATGTAAGGTAAAGCCAGGATATGCTTATTCTATCTGTCTAAGCAGATATGAATCTGTGGCTTGAGCAAGTAGTAATTCTCTGTCCTTGGATATCTGTGACTATTTTAAATGAAATAGTCTTGTCTGAACACTGAACACTGACCAAATGCCTGCTAATAAGATAATTACAGGAAGACAGATCTCTGTTTTTATCTTGGAGAGAAAAATGAAGGCCTGGCAGTGGGAAACTGCTTTTCACACATAACTAGGGGAGTGTGATCAGTGAGCCCCAAAAGCATGAGAAACAGTTCTAAACTGTGAGAATTAATCTCCAAATATATAGCAGAAAGGGAGTTAGCTACAGAGACTACAGCAATAAACAGCTACTTTATTCACAAAGCAAGAGCACCAAAATTTCCTTGAAGTATGATTTAACTTTCACCAGAGCCTTGCAAGTCGCTCTTGATAAGATGGCTGAGCAATTACTGTATAATGTTGTGACTTATAGCAAGAAGAACCTATGTTCTGTTTCTCTTTATCAGGACTTCTTCGTTCATCTCCATGATTTAAAATAGTTCTACCACATTTCCTGTAAATTTGATCATCTGCTTCTGCCTTGCACAACCCCACACCCCCTTCCCCCCCCCATCTGCACTCTATGTGCTAGAATCCAGTTCGCATACTTTGGGCAAGGGGCTGGAGGTTGAGGAAAAACAAGCAGAGACAGACCAACAGACAGACCTCCAATCGCTGGTACAAAAGCCCTTCTTTAATAGCACCATGGAGGCTTAAATACCCTGAAGTCAATGGACAAGAGGTGAAAATTCCATCCTCTGATCCTCTAGGCAAAGCACAGCTTTTAGTAACTTCAATTAGAAGGCTCTAGACAGGGAAGAGCAGCTGAAGTCCAGGATTCAATTAGTCCCAGCATGCTTCAAACACTCCATTGAATATATGCTTTTTTTATTTCTTTTTTAGTTAATTGTTATGGAGTAAAGTGTGTAGGCAGAAGCTGCTCATTCATTCTGGGCACTTAGACCAGAAATAATCACTCAGAAACTATATTATTGCAATATTGTTTGGCCAATAACTTAAGTGTATTGCTAGCTAGCTCATATATCTAAAATTAACCCATTTCCATTATTTTATATTTTAGAATGAGGCTCATGGCCTACCTGAAAGCCGGCAGCTCACATCTTTTTCCTGGTGTCTACGTGGCATCTCCCTGACTCTGCCTACTCTCTCTAGGTACGTATATCTCTTCTCGTCTGGCTATATTCTGTTAAACAATGCCTGAAACAGATTTATTCAATAACTAATAAAAGCAATACATAGACAGAAGGACTTCCCACACCATTTCCCATTTTCTGTTTAAATAAAAAGGAAGACTTTAAATTTAACATAGTTAAATTATATGTAACAAAACAGGTATGAAGCAAGAATTACAGTTACAATATTTATATCTGCTTTATCTTATATCATAACTAAGGAAAATTATAACTATCTATTCTTCAAATCCATAAAAGACCCCAGAAGGATATATTACCTAAGTTAAAAGGAAGTAGCTTGAAAGCAACTTCCAAAACTCTAGAATTGACAGAGACATCTTGCTGCCTGAAAAGTCACCAAGTTCTTCTGTGATGTAGTGGGTTCCCATCTTCAGCCTACTGGCCCATAGTATCTGGCAGACTTATTCATGAAGCAGGAAATGTCAAAAACAGTTCCACCTATTTTGGAGTTTATCAGTCACTTTCTTCTGTGTCCTGAAGAATGTTTGGCACTCTTTTATAAAGCAGGAACCCCAAAGGACACTCTCACCTATTTTAGGAAGTTTCAACCGTCATTTTTCTGTGGGTCCTGCAAGTCCAGTCAAGCAGTTCAGGCAAATCAGCTTCTGGCCCAAATGTCTAATAAACTCTATAAGGAGCCTATTTGATGCCTTTATTCCTCTTGAAATAATTGGTGCTCTCAGGAGCAAAAGTGTCTCATTGTCATGAAAAGTCAAAGTTCTTAAAACATTTTAAATTCCATATTCTGTAGGTCTTTGAAAGGTTTGAAGATTATCTATTTAACTGAATATATCTCTAAATATCTAGAAAACCTAACTAACATGACTACATTCTTGACTATTATAGAAGATTGTCTATTAATCTAGATTTCTTAATTATACATTACATTATAATGACTTGCTCAAACACAATACCTTAAGCAAGAGCAGAAATAAACATATAGCAAAATGGACCTTAACTTTGTATCACTAAACTGAGATCCAAACCAATGAAAATCTCTATAGCATATTTCCCTTTAAATGCAAACAAGCATTTATAAACAATATTTGGGAATATGGGGATAGTTCTCTCCTAACTTCTTCCTGCTTTTTGTTGGGCAAATGTATTTTGAGGGTGTTCATGGTGACATTTTAGTGGGTCTTGGTCCATCAAACCACATTAGTCTGGAAGGATTCCACAGGTTCTCATCCTCTGTGGAAACAAAAGACAAACCTCTTTTCCAAAATAACATATCTTAAGACTCAAATTCTGAAGTCATGTCACCTTTAAATTATATAGGTTGGTTTATCTTAGCAACCCATACAATGAAATGTTTCTCTGTACTTAGTTCCTTCAAAGTCAAGAATTCAAAGAAAACACAATAATATAGATAATCTGGACACTTTATGTGACTTATTTTTCGTACTCTAATTCTTTTTCTACATATTTAATATTTATTTTATTATCTTTCTTCTTTTAATCTATGACTGTCTGTAATCTTTTATATTACGTTTACTGTCTCTTACTCTTTTTCTTTTTTCTTCCAAGCCTATGTAAATTTTTTAAACACACTGTGTCTAGTTTAGAGGTCTTTATGTCTGAATCTGTGCTATTGAATATCTGAAATCCTTTTCTGTCCAGGAGCATTTCTTAAAATACTCAGCAGTGGTATGACTTGGACTAAAGCTGCTTTGCCTTTTGCCTTCTCGCAGTTGAACAAGATCAGTAATGATGTACACCTTGAGTGTGTTTCTGAGAGCATTTATAGAAAGTATAATTGGGTGCAGAATTCTTACTCTGAATGTAGGTGGGACTGTCCCATATGTTTGGATCCTGGGTTAGATAAGAATAAGTATCTGAGTGCAAGATTCATTCAGCAGATAATTGCTCTGCTCTGCTTTGTAATGACAACATTCTACTCCTAAGCATGAAAGAACCTGCTATCATGCCTTCCCTGACATGACAGACCATGCTCTCAAACTGTGAGACAACAGAATTCCTTTTATCATTTAGCTCTCATTATCTACTTAGTCCAGTGATGACAATAAAACAACTAATCCACGAACTTTAAGTATGTCCTTCCTTCTTTTCATGATGTAGTTGGTCGCCATCATGCTTGAATTCCATTCACTTAGGCAGGACAAAGAGAAACTATTCATGTCTATCAGTCAAAAGGAACTGAACACTTCCTTCAGTGTCTAATAATGGTGCTTGATTGTTTTTTCCAGGAATTCATACCAGGAAAATAATTTAAACCTTCTCTTGTGAAAAGCTTCTATTATGTATATATGGAAAGAAGACAAAGGTTAAGAAAATATTCGTTCACATTACGGAGTTATGAGCTTAAATCTCCACACACTTAATTGTATCCTGTGAAAAAAATTCACTCTTTTTTAATTCATGTCTTTATTTCTATCATTGTGTACATACATAAAACATATAAAATTAATCCAATGAACCTCAGGATTTAAGTAACTCTAGAAATACACACATATTTTATATCCTCTTCCAAAATTTAAAACTGTAAAAATAATTTTTTTTTCAAGACAAGGTTTTGCTTCATAGCTCCAGCTGTGCTGGAATTCACTATATAGACCACCTGGCTGCAATCTCACAGAGCTTACCTGCCTCTGACCTCCATATGCTGCAATTAAAGAGATGATCCACTACCCCTGGGATTTTCATGTTTTTAAAGGTAAAGCTAAACATTACTGACTACATTTTTCCTGTTACTTTCTCTTCTTATATTTTTTCTATTAAATGCTAATTAGCTACCTTCATACGTGCTTAGATATATGAAATGCTTAATTTAGCTACCCAACAGTCAATTCCAGAAGAAACTAGTGAATACACTAAGATCATTTATTACAGCAGTGTTAAACTTCCCACTCTCAACATCACGTAAAGGAATCTACATCTAATCTAATTTCTAACTTTCTCCCAACATTGAAACTTAATATATAGCACATGCCATCTGTAAGCATTAACCCTCTCACTCATGCCTTCTATTACTCAATGGAGAGTTGTTCCCATAATCATTACTTTGAAAGAAGTCTATGTGGCATCAAAATAATACTAACCATTTAGGTTTGTATACATCTTCCATGGAATATAATGTAAGGTCATTCTTATATATATTGTATTAAAATTTTAAATTCCTACCATTAAGAATTATCCAAACTTAATGTAATATTGCTTTACAGACATCTAGCTTTCCTTCTTGAAGCTTCATTTCTGCTGCTTCCAAAACATTTACATAGTCTACAAATTTTTCTCTGGTCTCAGATTCTTGTCCATCATATTATATCACGGTTATGTATGAGATCTATCTCCAACTACTTCACTCATGATTCCATGAAGGATTTTCTCATAGACTCTTATATTTGAAGGGTTTTATCTATATTCAATAGATTCATAGAGGCCCAAATACAATCAAAAGTATAAAATTGTTGCTCCAAAATGAAAACATGTGTAACTGACTTTGTTATAACTTTAAACTGGTTGCTATAACAGGCATATTTCATCAGTTGTATGATAATACATTAAAACCAAGAACAGAGTTTATCACCAAGTGTCCTTAGTACCAGAGAGACTGTATAATATTTATCACACAGCTATAATGCTGTATATTTGTCAGGATTTTCTACTTCATGCTTTTGAATAGGAAAATAATATATTTGAGGTTAGTAAGCCTCCCAAGTATTCAATACTTCCTGTAACATTCATCAGTTCTCAGGATAAATGAAAGAGATGAGGAAAAGGAAGAAGTACAACTTATTTAAATATCACTGTTAACATCAATTTCTGTGCTGTAATCTGAAACTACCACCTTAGTGTCACACATGTATTATTCCTGTGCCCTTTTATTGATATATTTAAAAAACATGATCTGGTATTTTCAAGGAGTATGCTGTGTAGTGACAAGAAAATGATGCATATAGGTTTTATTAATTATAAACACCAAATATGTTCAATGTCATCAATGTACTCAAATGACCTTTTATTATGAATTATGAAATGATAGTTGACAAAAGAAGGTCAGTACTATTTAGAGCCCACTATTTCAGTTTTCTGGGTCATGAATAATCTCTGATCTGCTTTACTGTTGACACAGAAAATGGGTATTAGAGTAATAACATTTTATACTTCCTGAATAAAGACAAAGTGATTCAAGTATAACCAAAGTGCATAACTGTGTGTATGAACTTTTTCTTGACAGCTCCTTTGAATCTTTAACTTGCTATTGTTCACTATGTTGTACATATCATATTTCTGTTACAACTATACCAAATTAGACTGGCTAAAATTATTATAAAATATAATTGAAATTATAGAAATTAAGAATAAAACAATATAAAAAGGGTGAGAAGGACATCACTGACAGTTTAAAGATGATCAAAGTAATTCTTAGATTTTATCATTAGTTTTATTTTAATAGGTATTAAACACTATCAGTCTTTTACACATTGACATTATTCTATCGATTTGATTGATTTTATACAGTTTGTTTTAGCTACAAATTATATTAGAAAATCATAAGGATGATAAAGTCAAATGCTATTGAATTAAAAAGCGATTTTTGTATAGATTTGCACATGTACGTGTGTGTGTGTGTGTATGTGTATACAAGGTCAGACTAAATCATTAAATGTTGTATTGTTCCTCAGGTACTGGCAGTTTCTTTTGCTTTTATGGTTTTATATATATATATATATATATATATAAAACCATATATATGATATATATAACAAGTATATGTTGTGTATAATGAATATATGATATGTATATAAGCAATATATTAAAACAATAATTTCTTTTTAAATATAAGTACATAACTTTCCTCTTCTCTTCCTCTTGACCTTGTTTATGTACCCACCTTTGTGCTATCTCAAATTATTTTCATGCCTTTTCTATTGTATTATATACATATATGTATGTGAATATATATACAGTCCTAAATATATTAATACAACTTGTTAATTCCATATCATTTTACTTTTATGTTTATGATCCAACGTTGACCACCTGACTTTAGATTATTGGGAGGCTCATCCCTGGGGAGGACTATTTCTTCCCCTCTCAGCATTTCTTTGCAGGTAGTTCTTTTTTACATATATAGAGTTGAAGCCTCCTTAGCTTTCCCCCTTTCACCCTAGCATGTCTACTCTTCTATTCTTGTTCACATTTTGCTTAGGGAGGCATCTTGAATTCAGTTCTAAGTATGAAGCTGCAATGACATTTCTAAGAGAAACAATATCACTGCCAACTTCCTGTTTCTCTGTTCTGATCCCCCTCCTCCCTGCTGTTCCCCAGGATCCACTAGTTTAGATCCAGGAACTGTGGGGAGGCAGGGTCTCTCACTTTCCTGGGGTTCCTCTATTAGACTAAGCAGGCCCACTGGCAATTTTCCTGCCCTTTCCTTTTCAGAGCTGGACAGGAAAGTGTACACAAACACATTCTTCCCCATGTTGTTTGGGGGAAACACAAATCTTCACGCTTTCAAGTCAAGTGCTTTCCAAAATGAGCCGTCTCTGAACTATTGCTTTAACACATTAATAAAATGTAATCATACACCAGCCAGAAAATAAGCAAGATTCTTCTGAAAACAAATCAGAGATCTGTTTTATATTCATTTCCTTGCAACACTTAACATCAAAGTAGATTTGTGTTGATTTATGACATCCATGTTAAATATTTAATGTTTGTGCTAGTTTTAATTCACAGAGTTACCTGGAAATGTTATTAAAATGAAGATTCCTTTTACACTCCCAAGTTCTCCATATCGCATTAAGAAAAAAGGCTAAAGTTTTCACTCCCTGCAGGGTCCAAGCTTATTCTGAGTATGATGGATTCATATGCCTCACTCAAAGCAAATGCAGGAACCATAAATTTTAACTTAAATTTGAAAATCATCACATAGCATTTAGTTATGAAAATAATTTATTATTTGGCAAGTTGGAAGCTGGTGAACTGCTTACTTTTTGAATTTGTAAAGATCAGGTTAAAATTTTTTGGCTACTATAATTTTGTCAAAAAAGGACTACCTTTAAAAACCTGATTTCCTTAAAGACTAAAATAAGTTAATTTAATTATTAAACTAAGAACTCAAACACAACCACTACTACATGAGATTTACCATACAACATTCCTAGAATATGTAGAGTCATTTCACATTAAGAACAATATTAGATAAAATATTTATCTATTACTAATTTTTTAACTGTTGGCATTTTGCTTATTCTGTGAGATGTTCTGTACAATGTTAAAATGAGAATTTCAAGAAAACATCTAGAAAGTAGTTTTGTAATATTTAGGGTTGTGAATATGTCTCAGTGTATTAAGAAATCTGTGCAAGCAAAGGAACCAGAATTTGTATCCCAACAGCCATCCTAGATGTAGATAGGCATGGCAGGCTTCCTGTAATCTTAGTGCATAAATGTAGGGGACAGAGATGCCCAAGGCAACCTAATGCGCTGGATTAACTGAACTATCAGGCTCTTGGTTCAAATCAGAGGCCATAAAAAGTGGAATGCAGTCAAGAGAGTTATCCAAAGTTAACCTCTGATTTTCATGCACTCACATATACAAATGTGTTCATACACATGGCAACACCCATAAACACATACACGCTCAGACACACACACTTATGCACACACACAAACACACACACACACACACACACACACACACACACACTGCACAGATATACACATAAAAAGAACCATTAAATTTGGTTTACAAGCACTGTTTTAAAGTAATGACTTTAATTCTACGACACCTTGTATTATTTTACAGGGAACAAGTAAGACTTTGGTAAGATTACAACATGACCATAGAGTTATACTGCTTTGAAGATGCCCTACAACAACAGTTGGTATGCAAAAAGTCTTGTATTTCAGTCATCTTAATAACTTCTGAACTCAATTGCTGAAGTATTTATTTCACCTGGACCTTTTTAATATGCATAATTTGGTAGAAGGATTAACACTTGAACAGGCTACTTGTTTCTACTCTATAGAGAAAGTTTTAGATGCTTTTCTGCAGTCACACAGCTTTAATATCCTAATTTCATTTTTATTTTTCTTATTATTTTTCTCATTATTATTATTATTATATTTTATTATTCTTATTCTGAATTATTTTTCTTTTTAAATTCCTAAATTATAGCTATTTAATAGTCGAAGAATATTCATAAGTATAAGTACTAGTCGTTAATTCCCAGCAGACGGATTAATTGCTTATGTGTCCTTTTCTATGTGTTTTCTAGTAACTTGACCTTGATACGCATCTCTTGCTAAAATATCATTCTTAAATTAATTCTTGGCATTTCCCAAGACAGAACTGGGCACTCTTTTTAGTTCCCTAGACATGATCTCATACTGGCATCATGTAGAAAAACAAAGGTGCTATTTCAGTGAGTTTAAATACCTCAGCCCTCTGAGGAAGGCTTCAGCTCCACTGATCTGATACTTCAGGCTCACCTTGGATAAAGGTAAAATGTTTTGTACAATCTTCCACAATGTGTCAAGGGAATTATTTGTGTGATAAAATTGTTTGAATTGAATGATAATTCTCAGTTTATGAGAATGATAATTAAAGTAATTCAAATGATTTATATAGGTTTATAATGGTTTAAACTGGTATAAATGTTTAAAAAGGACAAAAAAATGTTGAGATCTGAAGGTGAGTTCCAGTATCAGCTCCTTAAGCAACCCAAGCTATCAGTGAATCAGTAAAGAATTGAAACTATGAGGCTATCCATATTACTTATCCATATTCAGTGGCAGGACCCAAAAGTTTCCCTTTTTTAAAATCTTCTAAATACTGATTTTATATAGCTTGTGTATTAACTCAAAATTCCAAGGAAAAGATAGACAATATTCTTATCAAACTTTATGAGGTTGAGTGTGGCAAGAAATAATCAGTTGTAGTGATTTCATGAAAATCAATGAAAATTATGATCACCTTTAATAATAATGTAAACACATATCAATCCTTAAAATGAATACTTTTAGAAGTCTTCTACATATTAGCTCTTTGTTAACTTGAGCTTTTCTCATCTCCATCTCAAGATTATAAAACCTCGAAAAACTTGGGTGTTAAATTTTTCAAAGTTTGTCCTCTTCATGTGCTGAAATATTTGAGAATTAGTGATGTATCTCCTGCTATTTTTTTCTGATGTTTCATGATATCCACTTCATTGTTTGTGAGTAAACCAACTGAGATTTTCCTCTCTTCTTTACTTATGCTCCCATTCCTTAGTCACTGTAAGATGCTCATTCATGCACCGTCATCATTAAGGTTTTGTTTCCATGACATCCCTTCATGCACATCAATATCCCTAACTAATGCCTACATTGCTGGAGTTGGGCAAGGTGTTTCACTTGTCTTTATCTCCAGTATGTTTTGCAGGGTTTTACAGTACACTGTATGACAAACGCTGTGAGTGTACATTTGGGGATGAATGATGAATGTGTTACTGACTTTTTGCCTGTGTTTTCCAAAGGACTCAGCCAAACATGAGGCTTCTTTTCTTCGCCTTTATCATGGCCGTCATGCTTTCCATGATTGTAAGTACACAAGCCAAGTGGGGAGAACATGTTCTCAGAAACTGTTTCTAGGTTTCGTCCTATTCCGAATGACCTGGATTTTATTTTGATTTGTATGGATATGTCTGTTTCATTTAATCATTTCACCAATCGGTTTTCCTTGAATTAACTTATATATACAAGGTGTAGAACATACAGTACTTATTCCCAGGCATCACATTGCAATTCTAAATTAAAAAAATTAACATCCACAGTACTAAGGATGGTTTCTATCATTTACTGTAACAAAGCCTACAAGCTTCTGGAAGGCAGTACCACTGCTCTTCCATTTTTCTTCATTTTTATTTTTAGTTACTGAAATTCATGTCATAAACCAGTCTACGAATATTGTAGGTCATCAATTGCTAAAAGAACTCAATTTACAGCTTTTTGTTGCATTGTGATAGAAAAAACTTAAATTTTACAATATGTGTGCACAATCATAGACTAATACAAATAAACATTTTAATTATCAACATTTTCTGAGAAACTTAAAACATATTTTAAAAAGAGCAAGACTTTAACCTTGATTTTTATATTTTCAGCCATGGTGATGAAATTTAATATGTTTCACACATTCACAGAAAAACTTGAAAGTAATATAGTTTTTAATAGTTTGTTTTACACCCTTCCAAAATGTTATCAAAAATAATTATGTAGCATAATCTCTTTCCACATATTTTTTGTTCATTTTTCTTGTTAACTGTATTAACAATTAGTTAATTAGTGAAATTTTACATCTATCTTTAAGTAAAAAACTGAGCATAAAGAAATTCTTACATTCTGTTTGGTTTTTTTTTTTTCACCCAGAGTGCTGATCATTCTGGAGAGGTAAGATATGCACATTCACTGGACAAATTCACAGTTAACATCATCAAACAAGCACTAACTTTGAATCTTTTTCTACTTTATGCAGAAACGTTGGAAGAAAAAATTCTATGAGGTGATTATGTTGTACAGTACTTTTTTTCTGAATATTTATTCTATAGGAATAACTAATACCACTCTATAAGTGTCATGATTGCCATACATGACTAACATGTATGTTGCATTTTATAATTTTTAATGCTATGAAAAATGTTCTGAGAAATTATTTAGATAAAAACATATACTAGATTACAAAAGGCCAATTATTCTTAGAACTCAACCAATAACTGCATCATTGATTGTGACTAATCAAATTAATTGTGTTAACTTGATAACACTTAATGAAAAAATTCTTTTATGTTTTACATCTCACTAATATGTATTTTCTTTATCCTATATTGTTTTACTATTTTGTGATTTTGATCTTTAACATTTCACATATGTATATTCTGAGTCATGAGTGTTCTTAAGACCCCATTCTATACTCTCTTTCTCTCCTATGTTCTACAAAATCCCTCTTTCCCACCCATACACCTATTTTGTTGGTGGTGTTTTTTTCCCCCTTTCTGACACAATGAGTTTAATTGTCCTTGCTTACATGAGCATGAGTGTGGGTTATTACTGGAACATGAGCAGCTTATCAGTAGCTACACCACTGAAGAAAATATATACTCTCACACAGTACCGGGTAACTGCCAGGGTTTCTCACTGAAAAGCTTGCTCAAACCCGGCAAAAAGAAATGATGACATGTTCTATCCTGAGAAGTTCTCCTGCAGGTAAACACAATGAAGTTCATGGATTCAGTAGCTATGTCACTTCCCGAGGCACTGTCTTGCATTACTCCTCATAATGCCCTGGCTCCTACGTTCTTTCTGCTCAGTCTTCAGAGATGTTCCCAGAACACTACAGGAGGTGATGTGGATAAGCCATTTAGGGTTGAGCTTCCCACAGTTCCATGTTATTGGCACTTTGAAGAGTTGTGATCCTTTGCATTAATCATGGTCCAATTTTGCTTCTCTAAGGAAGGTAGAAAGCAGCATTAATCTCTGAGCATATAGTTGAGTATTAAAAAGATAGCTCAGCATCATGTCCATTAAGCACAACAGCAGCAATTGTTATCCTCTAGGGTCTATGATCTCCACTTAATCCCCTGCTGTATTCGTTGACTAGGTTTAAAGTAAAGGGCATGATTTCCCAATGTTGGAAGGGGCCTTGAACACAATCAGAAGTTTGTTTCTTCCATAATAGTCAATGTTGCACTTTCCATCCAAGTCAGCATTGTAGCTACAAGGGTCAACAGCAAGGCAGGATTTAAATTGTACATGTTAGTGAGGTTTGATAGGATTTCCCACTGCTTGCTTACAATGTGGAAGGAGAAGGTCAATATATTATGCATATTTTTTAACTCAAACGTGTATTTTCTTTGGGTAACATTAAAAATGTGTTCGATATATGTAGTGACACTTCAGCATAGAAAACTAATTTTCCTTTTCCCAGAATATAAAGATTGTAAATAGGGGTGGAGCACTGGGTCTTCTTCCTCTGCTCCACGCTGGGATTTTCTCTGGTTTGAACTGATGCAGGTCTTGTGTGTGCTATCAGCCTCTGTGAATTTGTATGTGCATCAGTCCTGCCGTGTGTGGATACTATTGTCTCTATGGAGTCATCAAAGAGGAATAGAGACAGGAAAAATAACATGACTTAAAAATAGTAAGCAGTTTTGAAAATTATAATAGTAGTATTTGGAAAATTTCCATTCTCTTTTGCTTTCCTTCGTTTTATCTTAAGATGCAATGGAATAGAGAAAATTTTTCAACCTCCTCAACCTACTCTAGTGTCCATAAACCATCTCCTCTCATCCCTCTTACTACCATATGACCCCTGATCTCTAATAACTACTCTTGTTTACTTATTTTAAATCAACTTTTTAGTTGCTGTTTAAAAGTTGGAAGATGTAATATTTTTCTGGGTTTCATACTTGCTTCTTTTAAAATAACACATTCAAGTTCCATACTACCATATATGACAGAGTGTTACTATTTATGACTGGAATATATCTTATAGTATATATATATATATATATATATGTGTGTGTGTGTGTGTGTGTGTGTGCATGTGTATATATGTATATAATATATACATATATGTGTGTTATACATATATATGTTATGTTTGATCATAATATTTTAACAACATTCAAGAATTTCTGTGATGAGTATACATTTCTTTTGTTTTTCTTATATATTTATTGTTTTGGGTTTCTATACAGAGGCTCGTTCAACAATATTATCTAAATTACCTACAGGACGCACAAAATCCAGGTCCATATGTAAATGGTTATCCATAGCCAGTTGCTTACTAACCATGGAAAATTACTAAACAGGTAAGTTGGGTGTAGTGAAATAGTTATCAGACTTCAAGTACCACTTCTAGGTAAAAAGGTACCAGCTAATGACTACAGCTATTTAAATCCATTTGCTCTGGTGATGGTGCTCCTCGGAGACTACCCACACTCCAAGAGATGAACCTACACTCATGCATATACAGGCAGCTCTACGTGAGCTCAGCACATGAAGTTATGAGTAGAAACTTTTAGATGACATGGAAGAGGCAATGAAGAAATGGAAATTTATTGTATTTATGTGTGAAATTCTCAAATACTAAAAGGGATCAATGTTAGTAGTGTTAGAGAGAAAAGAGAATGAAGGCAGTAACCAGGATAGAGCACAGTTTTTAAAAAATCAATACTTTATATCGCTGCTGTAGAGTTTATTTATCTACCTGACTAGAGAATTTTCTCTGTCCTGTTTAGAGGCCGGGTTTGGGGAAAAGGAAATACCTGGGTTTCTGTCCTGGTCTGCCAATTACTACTCAACATCAAATAATTTCCAGGTTTGTGAGGCTAAGTTCAAACATCCAAAATGGCGGTTACAATGGAGCAGATAATGCGCAGTCAGAGAAATTCTTACGGGTTATAAGTCTGTAAATGCCATGGTGAGCATTAGGAATAAATCTGTGTACCAGATGTGTGGACAGTGGTGGTTTCCTGGATGTTTTTCATAATTTCCCCTCTTAGAATACAGTCTTTCCTAGAGCTGCAGTTCCGTCTGGGGACTTTTTAGGAGACAGAGTGAAGGAAGCTACCTTCGCACTTGAGGAGTCAGCATCAGTACAATAGCATCTCCCGTGTGGTTCATGACACAGTTTGTTAGAAAAAGGCAGAGCCTAAGCAATATTAATGAGAAATTTAGGTTGAAACCAGTACAATTTAGGTCAAATGAATCAAATAAATCTGATATGAAGATGTATAAAATACAGAAAGTCAGTTTTATAGAATGTCTATTCACCTATTTAGGAACAGCTTAAATAATTGTAAATTATAAAAAATATAAATACTCAGTACTACAAAGTCAAATAGAAGAGAGATGTCCTATATTTCAAGGACAAAAGCCTAAATTTGTTTTTTTAAAAAAATATTGTCCTTTTCAATCTAGTTGATTTAATGTTATAATTAATAAAGAAGAATCAGAAAATGAACATTTAGTCATCGTATTTAATTTTAAGTTGCTATGAAACTGTAGGATACATTAAAATGCTATTTGAAAACAAAGAAAAGGAAGATAATGATCGGGCTCTTTTATAGAATGAACTAGGTTATTGATGAGTATAAAAGAATTTTAAATTGTAGGAGTTAGGTTATGTAAATGTACTCTAATTATTTAATATTTTATTTTCTGTTCCATGTAAAATTGCAATTGCTGTCAGTTTTTAGTCAATAACGTTATTTCTGTATTGAGTCTTCTAACTATACTGTATTTTAATTATCATTATAGAACCTCATTTCTTATTATAACCAATTGTCTTCTTCTCCCATTCAGGTTTGATTCAACCCAACTACTAATGTGGCTTCTCATCTCTATGTTCACTAATAATTGGCATTGTGTTTCAACTGAATAATCAAAGTAATTGTTTGGAATGAAGATCTCTGTTGGTGTGTTCTCTGCCTTATGAATTGGCTTTCCAATTCATGTTGAGTTAGACTTCTTTAACTTCATAATTTTAGACCTGATGTCACTAATGATTCTACTTTACTAAAATTCATTTCTAAAATAAAGCAATAAATTTCAAGTTCCTTTTATGGTTATGATCTTTATTCCTATGTTTCGTGCTTGTCACATAAAAAGAATGAAGGCAGAGTCTCTATCCCAGGAGTTACTTCCAAATTACCCTACAGTGGTTTATTTTAATTTTAAATGCTCAATTGACAGCTCAGGCTTATTACTCTTAAATTGACCCATATTTCTATTTCTGTCTGACTACTGGCCTGTCATCCTTTTATTAATCAATAAGAGTAATACATATTCACAGTGTACAGAAGGATTATTCTACAACAAAGAGACAACATTTCTTCACTTATTTTCCCAGATTAGAAGGTAATGAAAAAATTTATGGGAGGTATATGAAGTCATTTCATTCCAATGTAGTCTAGTCTAAATTTTTCATAAAGTCTTCCAAAACTTCTTATTTATTAGCTTTTTTATTATACAATCTTAAGTGTTTTATATCTGAACAGGGAAATATTTTGCTAAATAAATAAACTTGTTTTATTTTTGTCTTATGGAGTAGCAATTTTTAGATGTTATGAGAAACTGAAGGACACATACTTAAAGATGAAAAACCAAGTCCTGTTTAATTACTAATTAGATATTCTTAATCCGCATTGTTGATGCCACACTGATAGCAAATCCATATCCCTTTAGTGACTTTTCTCTTATAAGTTAAGACCATAAGATACAAATGCCGTGTTGTGGATCAAAGACAATAAAAGACACCTGCAGTGCTGAACTGTTTGATGTGCTTAGCCATCATCTTCTGCAAGGATCTTTCTTCTTTTTGGATAGTGGTGTTAAGATGCAATAAGGTTAAGTCTATATTTATAGTTCCATACTCTTGGCTTCAAATACCTTGAATATTCCATGACCTTCCATCTTTTTTAAGCAAAAAATAAGTGAAATATGTATTGTCCCAATGGATCAAGCTAAATATGAGTGAGTAAAATTTAACAGCTGATTTTAACTACAACTTTTCTCTGGAAGGATGTCATTATTTCTCAGTGCTTTGTGAGCTTCAGTTTGGTTGTTGGTCTCTAGGTCAAAAAGAATCATAAATAGATTACAAAAGTGCATAATGATATTGGCTGGGTCAATCAAAAAGAAGGGAATGGAGATGGAGAGAAGGCTCAGTGGTTAAGACCACTGGTTGCTCTTCTAGAGGTCCTGAGTTCAATTCCCAGCAACCACAAGATGGCTCATAATGGAAAATGAGATCTGGTGTCCACTTCTGAACAGCAGGCATATCTTCAGGCTGAACACTGTATACATAATAAGTAAATAAACCTTATAAAAAGAAAAAAATAATATCATATATGCATCATCTTTAAAAAAGAAAGAAGGAAGTGAGGTGCAAATTAGAAGAGAAAGAACAAAGTAAAATAGCATTTGGCATTTAAAAATAACTAATATAAGACATTACTGGTAAAATTTGACAATTGGAGCTGGAGTTGGCTTGTTATTTAAAGTGCATGCAAAACAAGGATGAGGATTAAACACCCTCATAAGATTACATAGATTACTAATGGTCTACACTAGCAATCTCAGAGCTAGAATGGTGGGTACAGGTATCAGACGCTCACTGCTCAGCCATCGTTCCTCAAAATTACAAATTCCACTTGCCAGTAAGATCCCATATAAAACTATAAATTGTTTGGATAGGTGAGAAGACTCGGTGCATCAGACCACTGACTGCTCTTGTGGAGCTAAACTAGTGAGTACTAAATGTTTTTGTTTTATTTGGTCTTATATCACTCTTATTAAATGTTAATATCTAGCCTCATCAATAATTAAAAATGTGCAGTGTGAACTCAACTTACCTAGCAGTCAATCATGGAAAAAAAAACTGTACATTTTGAGCATAACAAGTCAAGCCACACAGCCTCAACATATATGCAGAGGACCTAAGTCAGTTCATGAAATCTCTTTGGTATGCAGTTCCGTTTCTCTGAGCCCCTGTTAGCTCAGGTTAATTCTGTGGTTTTCTTGTGGTACCCTTGACTCTCAAGATCCTCCCCCTCTTCCACAGAATTCCTGAAGTCTGCTTAAGGTTTGGCTGTGGGTCTACATCTGTCTACATCTGTTGCTGTCTCCATCCTTTCTGATGACAATTGGGCCAGGCAACAATCTACAGTTATAGCAGAATATCATTAGGAATCATTTCTTCGATTTTTTTGCCAGTTCTGTTTGCTTCTATCCTAGGTCTCTGGGCTCTCTCAACTTTGTGTTTGGGAGCAGGGGCTATCTCTGACTCTGTTTTCTTCTTTTAGGACACTTTCTGCCTCTTTGGGGCTCATTTAGAAAGAGGAGGTGCCTAGTCTTATTGAAACTGGATAGACCACGGCTGGCTAATATACGTGAAGGGACTTAGTTTTTCTGAAGAGATTGGAGGAGGGATGGATTAGGGGCTGAGGGAGAAGGGAGGTTAAGAGAAGAGACCGGAAGTAAGGGACTGGAGTAACTGTGATCAATCTCAAATTAATTCATTAATTAAGAAAAATAAATTTAAAAAATCCGAGTCCATTTAGTTCAGTTAGTTTAACACTGTTAAACGTGCCAGTCTCAATATCCTAAAAAGAACCTACATTTGATGTTATCTCTAATTCATCTGCCACATTGGGAGTAGAAAACAATACCATATGTTTTCTGCAGACATTTTATCTCTTAATTATAAGGTTAATTATAATTATATTATCACTTAATTATAATTATATTATCACTCATGGAGAACTGTTTTCATGATCATATTCTTTGAAAACTGTAATGTCACCCAAATAATAGTTGTTCTGTGAAATATGATGAATGGTCATTCTTGTGTCTATTTTACTAAAACTTTAAATCCATGACATCAACAAACCTCTGAGGTCACTGCAACATTGATTTACAGACATCAAGCTTTCCTTCTCAAACTTTCATCTCTCTTCCCTTCACAATATTTACAAATTCAACAAGTTCTCATCTATTCTCACACTCTTCTTTACTGTATTACATCAGGGTTACCTATGAGATCTGTTTTCAGCTAACTTAATCGTGATCCTAAGGAGGATTCTATTATGGGATATTCAATTTGCATAATTTTAACGATAGCCAATAAATTCATGCAGGCCTAAATAGAATAAAATGCATAAACATTTGCTCAGAAATTTACACTCACGTGCTTGATAAAGTGTTTGTGGTAACTATGCGTGCCTTGCCAATGATACAATAAGAGGCTGAGACCAAAAACAGCTTATCAACAAGTGTCCCCTGTAAAGAGAGACTTCATAATATTTATTACTCAGATATAATTCTGTGTATTTGTCAGAATTTTCTACTTCATGCATTCCAACAAAAAATAATATATTTGAATTTTGTAAGTATCTAGAGTTTTTGGTACATCCTGCAGCATGCTTCAATTCTCTGGATAAATGAAAGAGAAAAGGAAAAGAACTACACCTTGTTTAAAAATCACTGTCAATATCACTTCTTCTGTTACAATCTGAAGCTAACAATTAAATATCACAATGCTGTTATCTCTGTGGCCTCTTCCTCATGTTTCCATTAAAAGGGTGTTCTGGCATTTTCAGTGAACATGTTCTGTGGTGACAAGAGAAAGAAACGTCTCTGTTTTCTTAATAATTATTGCCAAGTTATGATCTCTGCCACCAGTATACTCAAATGACTGCACATTGTATATTACATGGTAATAACAAACCTAAGAAGATCAGTAATGTTGAAAGCCCACTATTCCGATTTCACCTCTCATGAGTAAGCTCTGACCTTCCTAACTTGTGTTGAGTGATAGAGTAATAACATTTTGGACTTCTAGAATAGGTACAAATGACTTAAGTATAATCAAAGTGCTTAATTGAGTGCCCGACTTTCTTCTTAGCAGCAAAAATATCATTAGTTAACTTATTGTTCACTAGGTTCTACATATCATAGATCTGTTACAACCATACCAAATAATGAAGAAATAAATGAAATGACAAAAAATGAAGAATAAACATTTCAGCACATCTACCTCCGGCCTCACGGATCTGTGGCGTCTCTGACTCTTCCTTCTTCCCAGCATTCAGTTCTGGCTTCTTCACCTACATAAGTTCTGCCCTATCAGGCCCAAAGCAGTTTCTTTATTCATTAACCAATACAAGCAAGACATGAACAGAAGAATCCCCTACACCACACAGCATTAATATTTCAATTAGTTTACTTCAGAGAGGCCTTTTCTCTTTCTTCTTATGATGCACAGAATAGCATTAATTAATAGTTAACATATGTACGTAAGGATGAGCAATCATTGTTAGTTCCCAAGAGGAATTTGCAGCTGATGTGCTCCTTTCCATTGGTTCTTACATTCATTTCATCTTTATTAATTTCTATTGTGAAAATCTTCTTTTAAATTGATCCTTGGAGTTCAAAGAGGCAAATTCTGATGATTCTTTTTAGTTCCCTAGATTAGAAAAACAGAGGTGCTGCCCCAGTGAATTAAAGAATCTCAACCATTGGGCAAGGCATTGGTTCACTATTCTGATTCTTCTAGCTCTCCTTACATAAAGGTAAAATGTTCATGTATATCTACATGATATCTGGTGGAATTGATTTGAAGATAAAATAGATTGAATTTTAGGATAAATTGTGAGAATGATTATGAAAGTAATCAGAAAAGTTTATAAAGAAATGGATGAGACCTGAAGCTGAGTTCAAGTTTCAATTCCTCTGTACCAATTCTAGCAATCATATCAATGTATATCATATACACACATATATGTAACATATATTTGAAGACTGCATATTTTCATATTCTATTAATACTCTATTTTCAGTAAATGTGTGTAAAAGTATTTATATATAATAATAATAATCTATCTACAACTAGTTTTTCCACACATTTCTTTTCAATTAGCTTTGATTTATATATCATCAATTCATTAATATTAAGAATATCAAGGTTTAAACTAGAATTTCAGATTTTTAATCATATTGACTTATTTAAAACTTCTTTTAAAAACTATTTAAGAGTTTGATTTTTCACTCTTTTTGAAATGTTATTAAACAAAATTAACAAGTTTATCATAACCTCTTTCCAGATTTTTGTTTTTTATTCCTCAGTAACTGTGCTTATAGCAGTTAAAGCAATTTTATATCTATCATGCAGCATAAAAAAATGACAATTAAGAAATTTTAATCTTTTTTTCTCTAAGAGTGTTAATTTATCTATAGACCTAAAATACCCACATCTACCAAGAGGCTTCCTAACAAACATAATCAAACAAATATTGACTTTGAATCTAGGTTTACTTTCTGCAGAAATATTGGAAAAAGAGAAATAAATGATAAAGATATTCCTTTGATTATTTTTACTGTACAAATATGCTTTCTGAGTATCTATTCTATAGAAATAAATTTTTAAAACTGGCATGATTAGCCCGAATGAATAATTTGAACACTGAAGTCTATAATTTTTGATGTTTTGAAAAAATGTTTTGGGAAATGGTTCCAACGTCCAGGAGCACCAGTTTCTAAATGATAAACTGTAGTTTCTAAACAGTTCCTAAGCAGTTTTCATCTGTTAATTACAAGACTGCCTAATGAAGAAAAAGTCTATTAATTTAACACATGATACATTTTCCACTTGTGATAACCTAAGATTACCCATTAACTGCTCACTATTTCCCATTGAGGAGCCTGACTTTGTGTATCCCTTGCATTACGTGAGATGAATGGTGACAGGTCCCATCTTATGGCGTTTTCTGTAGGTAAACACAGTGTGTTCATGGGTACAATGGATATGTCATATACAGAAGATACTGTTTTGCTGAATTCCCCATAAAGCTCCAGCTCTTACATTCTCCCTTCTCTCCTATGAGCTGGTATCAGCAAAATTTAGCCTCTCTGAGGAAGGCTGAGCACAGCGCTAATCTGTAGTTATAAGCTTGAGTATTAAGAAGACAACTCGACATCATGTCCATTATCAAAACAGCAGCAATTGTTATCCACCAGGGTCTATAATTCCTTCTCAATACCCAATCATAGACTCTTGATCATGGTATGAGCTCCCTTTGGTGGTATGGGCTTCAGATCAAATCAGAAGACATTTTGTCATTAGGTTCAATATTAAGATTTTAAAACTGTGATAGTCCTTCAAAGAATGGAAGGGTAGTAGCTAGGCTTTTATATGAGAGAGTGAAATAAATTGTACATGAATTTAAAGAATATTAAATTGTAGTAATTAGATAATATTGTAACTGTATTTCATTTATTTCATATTTTATTTTATGATCCATGTGAAATAATCAGCAGGTTCTGAGTTTTATCAATAACATTTTCTGTGTACAGAAACAGTTTCCTATATTGTAACTACCAATATAGCACCTCAGTTTTTATTATAATTCATATTCTTCTTTTATTCAGATTTGATTCAGTTCAGCTACTAACATGACTTCTCATCTCCACAGTAACTTATTATTGGCATTGGGTTTCAACTGAATGATCAAAGAAATTATTTTAAATGAAGAAATATTTCTGATGGCATATTATCTACCTTAAGACATTTTCTATCCAGGTCATGTTGGGTTAGACTTCTTCAATTTCAAACTTTTAATCTTCATTTTACTAATGATTCTAATTCACTAAAATCCATTTCAAAATTAAAGCATCTAGGTTGTTTTCAGGTTCTGGCTATTATGAATACTGTTGCTTTGAACACAGTTGAGAAAGCATTTAGTTTCAATATTTGTTTAAATCATTATAGAAATATAGCTAGTTTTTATATTGACCTATATTCTACAGCCTTGATAAAGTTATTTATGGCTTCTGGAAATTTTCATTACAGATGCTGTTGTTTCAGTTAAGCACTCATATTACCTGTAAATAAGAGAAAATTTCATTATTTTGATTTATTTTACTATTTTATTTTAATTATTCACTATCACCTTGACACCAAAATGTCCAATAACAGCAGTCAGAGCACATGTCTTTGCTCTGTTCCTCACTTATTACTTATTGAGTTTTTGCTCTTAGACACAGATGGTTAAGCTTAGTTTCTTTACATGCCCCATTTGCTGATGTTTCTTCTTCTCAAAATAAACTACTCTATATCCTCCAGTGTTTTCCCTTCCATTAGTGACATGACCAGAGATTTCTTATTTTTGAATCTGTCAACCTACTTACTTGATAATTTTGAAATGTTAAACATGAACTACTTAAACCAGCTCTTTTAGTCATAATGTGTTAATATACACGTGTAAAATCTATACAAAATATAGGCTATATATATATATATATATCATTTTGCTTTTGCTGATTTTATAAGGTACACTGTTTTATACTCTATCTCTGATTTATCTCAAGTTTTCAGAAGATGTCTTACAATTTTGTTTGTGGTTTAGCTGTCAGAATAATTTCAGTGGTGTATAATGACTCTTATAGGGATGTGAAGGAATCAGACAAACAGGTGCAACCGTAAAGACCAGTATTTAATCTGCTTGATCACTGATTCCATGATTTGTCTGATTCTGGGTCTGCTTATATCAACTTTCTTCATTATAAGCCTTTTTTCTATTTTTATCCTATAGTTTGATTTTACAATGGATGAAAGACAATCTAAATTTATCATTTATGGGATATCATGTATTTTTCACTTCAAATATAGTTTGAGTTCAGTTCTGAATCATAAATGAAGGTCTCTGAAACAATTTTCCCACATATAGTTTTGCTTCCAGCCTTGTTAAGCAATCCAGAACAGGGAAGTGTTTTTGTTTAAAGTGAAATTTGTTCTATTAATGAAGCTACACTTTTCTAAGAATCCTAACAATGCCCTGTGCATTATACGTACTTGTTACCCTGGGTGGTGGCACCATAGTCTAGTCCAAGTCATCCGTGAGCTCTGGGCATTATCCCACCTGTTCTTTCCCAAACTCCACGGGAATTCCCCACATTCCATCCTTGCCATCAAGTCTTAGAAAGATCCCACAGTACTGCTTCAACATTCAGAAGTCCTCGTGTGGTATCAACATTTCCTCCTTTGTAGCATTCAGTGCCAATTTGTGATGCTGGTCTTTTCCTGTATCATGAATGTCTACCATAGACAATCAACCCCTGTCTTGAGGTCTTTTCTCTTTCTCTTGGCATTTGCAAACACTTTCCACATAATAAGCAGAGAGAACCACTGTGCTTAGCTTGGTTTCTTCCTGATCTTTCAGTGATTACTGTTCTTATTAGTTGCTATCTCAAAACCATGTCTCATATGTTTTGACCTTCTTTTAGTTATTTAGTTGAGGTATGTTTCTTCCTGATCTTTCAGTGATTACTGTTCTTATTAGTTGCTATCTCAAAACCATGTCTCATATGTTTTGACCTTCTTTTAGTTATTTAGTTGAGGTATGTTTCTTCTCTGATATGTTCTCAGTTACAGAAGTGTAATTTCATAGTGAAAGGCTTGAAAAGTCCTAAGAATGTTTTAATATGACTGCATCCTTTGACTCTGTTTGTTCTTTTGAGTTCAGGTTCAGTACTTTCACGCACTTCCATCACCACTATTCTGTTAGCTGTTTTAAAAGATCAAGGTATGGTCTTATTTCAAGACCTGGACTAGAATCTTTTGTCAGCTGTCTACCTGTTTCACTCACCTGCATCTCTCAGTTGTTATGCTCGGGAAGGCCTTTCTGGGCACATTACTTCAAGGGATTCCATCTCGACAAAAGCTTTCTATCTCTTTTCTCAAGTCAATTTTCTGCTTAGAACATGTCATGAACAAACCAAACAGAGATAGACAGTATGAAATATGACTTTATGTCTCCCAGTTATAGAAGCCACCTCCTACATCCTGGAATTTGTGTTCGTGATTCCATTCAAAGTATGCAGAACTCCCAAAATATATTTGACATCCTTAACATTTATTCAATCAAGTACGCATTATCAACATACACTAGACATAATTTTGTGCATTCTTGTAGCTAGGTATATGAAGAAACAGACTAAGGCAAAGCAAGGAATTATTATCAAATGAGATTTTCAGGCTATATTACAGCTGTTTGAAAATTTCAGCTGAGCTTAAGTGATGCATGGCTGTTTATCATTCATTATCTGAGAGAATGCCAAGGTAGGAACTTCATAGTCAGAAAAAAAAGATGAGGAGTCCCCAGAATGTGGAATTTCATGGTGCTCTCAAGAAAGTGCATGACTGTGTCAAACAGTACCAAGGAATGAGACTGTGGGGCTGGAGGGATGCTGTGCAGTTAAGAGTACTGACTGTTTCTGCATAGGATCCTCATCAGATTCACAGGGGCCACCATTACCTGTAACTGTAGCTCCATTGAATCCAACTCCTTCTTCTGACTCTGAGAGCTGCTGCCTGTACCTGGTACACATACATGCACCTGGGCCTACACACATATACATGAAATAAAATAATAAAATGAGCTTCAAGATGGAAGTGAGATCACAAGTATCTACTGTTCACAGTATGATAATAAAGGGAGGAATGCTTTCTCAACACTAGAATCAGAAAATGAGTTCACAGAACAGGTGAAGTTGCACTCAAATACAATTAACCATTATACATCGCAAGCTTTCCTTCCCTGTTATCATGGTCTCAATCAAACTGCTTAAGGACTCCTTGGAATCTGTGAAACACAAGTCAGAAGGACAATTTCTAATCATAGTGCTTTCTTAGAATTTGAATGTCTCTTTAGGTATTTGAAACCACAGAATTAGCATATCGTGATGGGATGAGGTTTAAATAGTGTGAGACTGATGCATTGCAGACCATCATCTACCTATTCCTCTGGTCGTCCACTTGGGAGACAAGGTAACAGTTCGCATATTCTTTCTCTTATAGAATATCCTAGCAAAAAATTTGAAACTCTGTTTGTTCTCTTCTACACAATAAAAATTAAGATATAGGTAAAAACAAAATTATCAACACAGTACACATTGCTTGTGGTATTTTAAATTTATACAAATTTTAAATTTATATAAATTTTAAATTTATACAAATTATACATTTTTCTCCTTTCAATTTTTAGTCGTTAAGATGTAATCATTAAAAACTTTATTATGATACTGTATCTTGAGGTTGTATTCTAAAGCCGGGAATAGGTAAGATAATGTGGCTTCTTAAAAATCTACCAACTGTTTACTTTGCTAGTGGGTTTTGAGCCAATTTCTTCAACTAGAAATTGGAGGAGAAAATCCCATGCCTGCCAACATTGTAAAATTCTTCTAAAGATTGCGAATGATAAAATGTCTAGCTAGCACGGTGATTGTCACATAACCGTCACTTTGTAAACATAGCTAGGAAAAATGTACTTTCCTGTCAAGCTAAGAAAATACCTAATTAAGAACTAACTTTCAAAATATATTTTAAAAGTAACCTTTAAAAATATGAATCTCGCTGGGAAGGGGAAACAGGAGGGATGTCCTGGGTGGACTGGTGGTAGGTGGGGATGGAAACCTGAGGGACCGGGTTGGGGGTGGATGGAAAGGGAGAGTACTAAAAAAGAAGACTGGAAAGGCTGGGGTCATTTCCTTGTCAGTTAGAAACCTGATGCAAGGGAAACTTGCACGAATCTATAAGAATGAGCCCAGCTAAGACTACTAGCAATAGTGTATGCATAGCCTGAACAGGACATCTCCTGTGTATAGACTACCTCGATTGTCATAAGAAAGCCTTCATCCAGTAACTGATGGATACAGATGAAGAGACCCACAGTCAAAATTAGGCCAACAATGGGGATTCTCGCTGAAGAGAAGATTGTGGGAGCCAGAGGGGTAAAGGACATCACAGGAAAACCCACAGAAACAACTGAGCTGGCTCATAGGAACACACAGTGTATGAACCAACAACCAGGGAGCCTCCATGGGGAACACCTAAAACCTCTACATACATGTGTCATCTGTGTAGCTTGGTCTATTTGTGAGACTCATAACAATGGGGTCAGGGGCTCTCTCTAATGTTTTGAATGGTTCTTGAACCCTAGTCCTTATATTGGCTCACCTTGCCCAGACTAAATATAAGAGGTACTTCGTCTCACTGCAGCTTGATATGCCATGTTTTGTTTTGATAACCATGGGAGGTCTGCCCCATTTCAAACAGAAATAGAGGAGGAATGAATTGAAGGGAAGCAGGTGGGGGTGGGGGTTGGGAAGGGAGCAGGAAGAGTCCTGCATCAGGATGTAAAACAAATGTATTAATTAACTTAATGAATACATACAGAGCAAAATGTGAAAAGAAGATGTTAGAATAACTTTCAGTTTTGTTCAATGGAGATAAGGAACTGGTTCACAGGTTGTCAAGAGACCTTGTAGACTTACTTCTCTGTAGCTATCGTAGTGGAGGTGTCTCTAGCTGGGTATAGTCTTGGAGACTGTGGACTCCGGTTCCACACATTAGGCATGTTACATGCAAAAGGATGATACTGAGGAGCTTGTCTCGACTTCACTCTCTTCCAGAGTTGATGCAGAATGTTTAGGATCCCCGACTCTCAGCCCAGTCTCATTTCCATCTACTACTTCTTTTTGTTAGGAAGCAAGGCTTTAGGCCTTAGTTCCCCTAAAATCCAATTTCAAAAGGAATTTTTGTTATACTTCATCCTTCTGACAATCATTCTTCACAAAATGTCCATCTATTGAGTTTATTTCTAGGAATTTATGATGTCTCTGAATGAATCATTCACATTTTAGTAAGCGTGGTTTCAAGTATCACCTGTCAGGGAAAAAAAGTCTCAATATCAATCGTGATATTTCTATTTGTATTCATAAAATTCCCCCAACATATCATATTTTATTCAATTTATTACGTTTCTCTATTACATGTACAATAACAGATAAATGATTATTTCGTGATAAAATGAATAATAATTTTCTATACGTAATTCTACAGGACCAAGCAACCATGAAGTTCTTCATCTTTACCTGCCTTGTGGCTGTTGCTCTGGCAAAGCATGTGAGTGAGCAGGGATACACGATGCTATGACTTCACTTTTGAATTATGAGAAGAATGAACCTTTTACTATAAGCAAAAAATACAGGCATCATCAACAATGAATAGAAACTGAGTCTGTTACCTTGGTATCTATATCAGTGGTAATATTGATCTTCCCTTTTATAATACACAAGGGAGGACAATCATGCTACAAAGTGTCAACATGAGAAGATGCAGAAGTGTAGACAATAGGAGAAAAGATTTGCTTCCCTTCCAGAGTATGTTGCAATTTTAGTTAGATCTTTCTGGAGAAGCCATTTCTACTTGTCATGTGTTCTGGAAGTATAAGAAAACACCACCATTATAATTTGAATTTTCAAAGCCAGTTGTCATTAAATTGATAGAATTTTGTCATTCTTAATTAAAAGAATAGTTTAGAATTCATGGTGACAAAATATACATGAGGACATATGGATATGGCAAATGGATTCATAGATAAAACACTTAGCACACAAGCACAAAGATGGACTTGAAATTCCCTGGACCCATATAAACTTCCAGTGGGCATTACAGCTGCCAGCCTGGAATTCAAGCATTTGGAAAACAAAGACCATAAGACAGTGAATTCCAGAACAAGCAGACTTGCAAGAGTAGTTCACATCAGGGAACTCTGAATTCAACAGAGAGATATTGTCTCAGTGAATAAGGTAAGACAATATCAGGGAAAATGCCTCAGGTTAGCATGCAGGCACTGACGCTCAGATCACATATGAATGCATGCCCCTGTCTGCATATAAGCACATGAATACACACACACACACACACACACACACACACACACACACACACACACCATAACTATAACAAAAAAATGACTTGAAGGGAAATAAGTATTACTAAGCTTGGATTTGATTACAACTTATTTGCCAAAAAATGAAAAAAGATGATAATAATAATGATGATGATGAAATGACGATGTGATGATGCCATAAAATGAAAAGCACGTAGTAAGAAATACATTTTAAAATATTTGATTAGCACAGTTTGGAGTTCAGTCTACGTATATGGTAGTACCAATAATTTTTGCTTTCAACATTGTCTCAATTCTCATTCTGAACATAGACTTAACTCTCTAGGACACAGAAGGTAATGTATAGAGATAAAATAATAAGATGCATTGTAAGTGGTATACAGGATCAGTACCTTTTTCTTACATTTCGTAATTAGCTTAAACAGTTTCTTTTTAAAAATCACAATAAAAACTCATTCAGCTAACAGTGTATTAATGTAACTAGCAAAAGAGAGCTAAAGTTCTTCAAAAGTGCTTGTGTTGGAGTAGTTCTGTACTGATATTTGAGACTTAGATACCTTTTCAAAGAGAGTTCTTTTGAAATAAATTTGTCTAAGAAATTTTTTTTTATCTAAGTCAATTTTATTTATTCGTGTGTGTGTGTGTGTGTGTGTGTGTGTGTGTGTGCATGCCACAACAACATAAGGAAGTCACAGGACAGCTTATGGGAGTTGGAAAACAGTTCTTGCCTTCCACGTGGTCCTGGAGATGTACTCAGGTAGTCATGGTTGGTAGCAAGCACCTATGCCTGCTGAGTTACTTCACTTGCCTCAGCTTTTGTTTTAAATATCCCTGCAATTTGGTATTAAAAAAGATACACCTTGCCATTTTAAATAAGCTATAAAAAATTAAATCATGCTTTTTTTATTTACATAGGTGGTAAAGGATCAATCCAGTGAGGTAAGGTATTTTATTATGAATACTAATTCTAGCGCCTAATAGTAAATTATATGTCTTTGCCCATTCATATTTTTATGAGTAGCAATAACACCCTACAAATTCATAGGAAAATTAAAGTTTAGCCATTGAAATAAAAAATTACGAGGAAAATAAGCCAAAATATACAACACCATCAAACTTGCATACCTTCCTTCCCCATGCTGATTGTCCCGTCATTCAATAACTCTGACGTCAGTCTAGGACTCCCATTTGTTGTGAATAATTATGGTTATTTGTTACATTTACTTCTGGACTATTAAATACAGACACATTTGCACCTACGTAGGGCTCCAGTCGTTGGGTGCCTTCTTCACATGCTCCACTAACAGATTCTAGTTCAATGGCACCCAACAAATAGCTGTGCTGTTCTGCCAAAATTTTACTTAAAAATAAAAAAAATTCAAAAGATTAAAAAGAAAAAAAAACTGTTCCTCCTCTTTTTGCTGCTGTCATCTCAAAACTCATTACTCTAAAACTCTTGTATTCAGTAGTCAGTGCTCATCAATACTTCTTTGAGAAGTATGGGTAAAGAATTAGAAAGTAATCAAAATGCATTTTCATTTTTTCCTAAGGAATCTACCAGAATCTACCAAGGAGTAAGTCATAGTTTCTTATACTAAACACATTTTAAAGTATTTTCAATTAACATGGCTATAAAATTAATGTCATTTATTTCTTTTCAGAACTATAAGCAGGCCAATGATGCATTCTTCCAAACAGCTCAGGTAAAATTCATTTTTTAATATCTGTGCTGCACATTTGACTGTTATTTGTTCAACTTCGAACTCCAAAAGGTCAATGTATTTACAATCTTAGGCAGCCATTATGCACTAATGTGAAAAGATCCCACAAGGACATCTGCGTCTCATTTCAAAACCACGTTTTAATGGGTTATTTTTATATAACCCCATAAGATGGAGATTGTTAGTATATTTCTTCCTAAGAAAAATGGGTTTTCTCTTACTTCATAAATGATGTAGGGGTAATTTGCATAATTCTTTGTAAATTAGAAATCCCCAAATAAAAATAGGTGAGATAGTGGAAGATTTTTTTGTTCTTCTTAACTATACTTGATTAACAGTGCTTCTATGTGATGTGAAATATCGCTACTATCCCTCAGACCTTCCACAACACCCCTCCTGAAATAAGTCAGAAGGTGGTATCTGGAGGCATCTGAGCATTAATTTGACTCTAGCTGCACTGGAGTCATGTTATTCTATGTTCACAAAAACCCATTTACTTGCATGATTAGGTGGATCCTTCCCATACATTTTTCTGAATGTGGTTAATAATCAGTGACTATAAACCATGATTTAATGTGTACATGGACATTGCTCCGTTCATTTCCCAGCTGTCCAGACCCAAATAATCGCACAGAAACTATATTAATTACAACACCGTCTAGCTCACGCATATTTCTAGCTAGCTCCCATATCTTATATTAACCCATTTCTATTCATCTATGTATCACCAACTGACTGGCTTACAGGTAAGGTTCCAGCATCTTTCTCCTTTGGCAGTTACAGAGCACCTCCCTGACTCCGCCTTCTTTCTCGCTGTATTCAGTTCAATTTCCCTGATTTGCTCTATTCTACCCTGCCATAGGTCAAAGCAACTTCTTTATTAACAAATGCTAATAAAACATATTCACAGAATATACAGAGGAATCTCACATAAGTAATGATTTATCTTTATCCTCTTTCTCATTTTGTATATTAGTAACCCAGTAGGAAATCAATATTTGCTTCTGGAGGGATATTGTTGATAAACCTATCTTCATGTCACTAATTCTTTTGTTTTGCTTTTATTTATCAAGGTCTCTGCTAGCAGTTCATCCAGTGAAGTAAGTTATTATTTCTTCTGTGCTATTTTTGAGAATTAGTGACTTAACCATAGTGTTCTATAATAACTTGATATTACCAAGAAGAGAGATACACATACAAATATTCAATGGAAGAATAGGGTCTCAAAAATATTCCACCATACCTTAAATTGATTAAATTCATAAGATCATTATCTCTTATACCCTGTTCTTTGCTATATATGTGAGTCCATGAGAAGTTGACTCAGGAACTCTGGGTTGGACCAAAAACTCCACATTTTTACTAAAACTTCGATATGATACTATCATATTAAATGTTGAGAGTCATTTCATAGAGTCAAGAGAAGGTTTGGATTGGATATTATGTATGTTGCCAATACCTTCTATGCCTTTGGTTGATAACAATGTTGACAGATTGAAGTATGTTTGAAAAGTGCTGGCAGCAATAAATTAGGTCATAATCTGGAGCCTTATGACCTTGGGTGGTGCCTAAACTCTTCACAGCCAATGTCTCAGGAAATAGGTCTCAGCCTTTCTTTAAATTTAAGTCTCAGTCTCAGACTGGGAGCTTCCAACAGTATCTGTCATGAACCAAGCCCCCAAATGCTTAGTTGATCCACTTTCCAACATGCAAGCCCCATCTGCTGGTTCCTCTCTCCTACATTATTCAGGACGGGACTCAGAATCTAAATCTATAACAACATAACCCAGGTTGGCCTGTATAGCAATCCTACTGCCCCTCTTTACAGGGTTTGCTGGGTTACAAGCATAAGTTAACTTCATGGCTGGTCTTATTTATTTATTTTTATCACTTGCTGGCATTTTTTTAAAAAATTATGACTAATGTAGTACTAATAAAGTATTGAATTAAAATGTATTTTAATTATGCTAGTACATTTGTAGAGATAAAAGAAATTTAGAAAGTTCTGATAAATATTTAGCTTATTTCATTCTTAAATGTCTTAATATCTTAGTACTGGGTGGTTGGATTCTGAATATTTAAATAAGTGCCCCTGACGGCCTACTAAAATCATTTATATTTAACTATTGCTATATAATTCAAGTAAAGCTACTTTCATTTTTTTTCCTTTAGGAATCTGCTGAGGAAATCAATGATGTAAGCATTTATAATTCAACTAAGTTATTTTATTAGCAACATTTCTGTCTGTATCTCTCTGATATGTGCAATGTTTTCCACAGAAAATTGTGCAGACTGAAGAACAAAAGGTCAACCTGAATGAGCAGGTAGGTTTGTCATGATCGTGTCATTTCTTCCCAATAAAATATTTAATATCAAATTTTGACAAAACTGTTACCATATATGTGAATAATATCTTTAAAATATGGAATTTAAACAAAAAACAGACAGTCTTACTAAATTTTAAAACTCAGAAAAAGTGTTTTAACTGTTTTCCCTCAGATATCTACATAACAAATCATTCATATAATTAGTCAAAATGCTTCTCTTTGAACAAATAAAAAGATAGATAACTTAAGGTCAAAGGCTACTAAATGTTCTCATCCTGAGGAACAAATGGTGATGAAGCCCATTGCCATGAGACATCAGAATGTGCAGAGGAAGAAAGAATGAGAGGACTGAAACCAGGCAAATTCCTTCCCAACGTTAACTCCTTGAGCAGTTACTGGACTCCTCCAGCTCCATCTCCTTAGCCCAAGAGAACCATGGTCACCACAGCAGCAGGTTTTTCAAAGGACGTTAGAGGACAGCTGCTAGCTGTGTAATAGACATTTACAAAGATAAATAAACAAAAACCCAGTCATTGTTTTTATACAAGAAGGAAAATCCTTTTTAAGACTATTGTAGCAAAATAGCACATTGCACTATTAAAAACAAGGTAAAATAATCTATTCTAAACAAATAGTTATCTTAAAAACTCTTTTCTCACACCATGTCTAGACCCTGAGAGTACTGTACCCTTATACCATTTCATTTATCAGTGCATCTGACCTGACAACCAAAGATACATCGACGTTCTTCTACACATATACTCTATTATTATCTGTGTGAACTGAAAAGTCTCTGAAAATAAATGCACTTTTTTATGTGGTCTCATCTTTAACACAATATTTGTAGGCAACTAGCCACAGCCAAATAAAACTGTATCATTCCAGGAGGGGCATTTAGATAGGTGTAGTATATAAGCCACTGCATCCATCAGCTCACATGATTACTGAAACAGTGATGCTGTAAGATATTCAGAAGTTACACTATAACAAAGAAAATAGAAATATCACTATTTCAGGGAGCAGGCATCACACTTCCTGAGACAAATGTAAAGAGAAAAAGAAATAGCAATGTCTACTCCCTAGACAACTCTTAATTTCTATATTTTTGTAGCATTTTGCCCTTTACGTAAAAACTTTCTTCTGGAACCCTAACCTAATAATGACTTCCATTCTAAAATTCACTTCATTCACTTTTACATTGCATTACGAAACAAAATGTCTTTTGCTTAGTAAACCTTAGTAACTAAAAATAAAGTTCTGATATTTATATAGATTTGATTTCATACAGATACACTCTGACCCATAGAGAACAGTCGCTACATAAATGCTGGTACATTCATTCCCTTCTAGAAAAAAATCAAGCAGTTTTCCAAGGACCTTTCCTGCTCCCAGTTTTGCACACCTGTTTCCCAACAGCAGATCAATTTGAACCAGTGGGCCCAGGGTAAGGCCATCCGTAACATTCCCAACCAGGTGAGTGGAGCATTTTTATTTGTGTTGTTTTTGCTACTACTTCCACTTGAAAACTAATTAGCTGAAGTAAAAAGTTCCAATCTGTTTAAATACAGAAAGTAAAAACCAAATGAATTTTCATAACATTTTCTGGAATGTAAATTAAAACAAGCCATAGAGACAAATTGCTATTTAAGCACTATTAATAATTTTTAAAAAGGTAAATTATATATAAATCTCATAAATATGCATTTATGTATGATATGATGTGGTTATGACAGTACATCTGAGAAGCTGAGAATATTTTGTTTTGAAAAGTAATCATCCATCCAATTGTTAAAGTCCTGTTTGATGTTGCCATTTCAATAAGGCTTTTGGCATAGAGAGGTCTTTGAAACGGAAGTAATAAGTGTCATGTAGCAAACAATGCAGGAGGTAGGATCTTACCTATAGCTGAGGTATGAAATCTGGTGTACAGGGAGTCAGCTGCTGAACTACCAAAAATAAGCTATAAGGTATATGACCTTGCAGACCTGACCACCCTCGTCTGTTTCTTGTGTTTGGAGTGTGCATTGCTTTTCTAACTCTCCCCTAGAAAGTAAGAAGACATCACTATCATTAAACCAAATAAGCTTTGATGTATTGTATTGATTGCCGGATGATTATGAAACATCTTAAACAATAAAATCCTGTGCATCTGAAATAGAAAGGTTTTGGGGTTTTATTATGTCCAGGAGATGGCAGCATTGGGAAGAAAAGACTGTAGATCTCAGCTGTTAGCCAACAATCAAATGGACGATTTTCCCCCTCCAGAGCAGAACAAGAAATTAGTTAGTGCATAAATCCTTCTCACAATAATAATATTGCATGTTTTTGTGTTTGAATATCTCATATATGAGTAATGAGTTTGCATCTTTTCCTTCCTTCTCCGTCCCATTCCTCAAATTAATGAACTTTTAATCTTTAATAAATTGTGACTTACAAAGCATAGACATATATTTATGTACATATGTAACCTCCTGGATTTTGCTACCCCACTGGGAGGTTTTTCTTGTATATATACAACTTTAAAAAGAAGGTACTTTATGATATTTTATAGGTAGTGCATTAGTTTCTTCTTTCTCGGTTACCACTAGTCTTAATAACTGCCTTTTATGATTCTGTTTGATATTTGTCTCTTAAAAACTGCTTTGCTTGATTGGAGTAAATATCAGTTTATAAGCAAGTAGTAAATATTCCATTGCTTTGTCACATTTTAATTCTTAAGCTACTTATACCAATAAAACGTTTGGTCGTTTCTTCTAGACTCGAGAATGTAGGTGATACCTGCTTCATATCATTGTTTTCAACATTTATTTAACTAGGTATATATTACCTTAACTGTGAAATATATAAGAATGTTAAAATGTTACAGCATTCTTTATCGTATTTCCATAGACAGGACTCTACAATTTTAAATATGGCAATGCTATCATACATAACTACACCCTAAAAGAACTCTCAAAATAAGAAATACATCTGGAAAAAGTATGTTTTTCAAATGTAGAATCATTTGTATGCAGTTATTACACTTGGCAATGAGTTTGTTTTTTTTTTAAAGACAGCACCAATTGAAGTAAGTTACCCCAAGAAAGGGATATTCTACCTGTCTATCTAAGTAGGTCACACACTGAAGCAGTTATGTGTTTTTAGAGCAAGAATAAGACACCACCTCTGAGTTAAATTTTTTCCCACAATGAAAAAAATTCAATACCAGATAACTCCACTGAAGAATTCTTTATTAAAATTATTTTATGTAAACGGGTAGATTTATAGAAACATACAATTTTATATAACATTGATAAAAAAAAACTCTATGGGGACAGAATAAAGCAGTAACATTTAAATTTGGCAAGAGATAGTTACACAGCACTGGATCAGAAAGAAAATAGCCAGTGCTGCCTCTTTCGTTGGCAGTCACTGAACAGAGTTATGGCGTCCATCCACAGCTTTCTGAGCTGTACTTCTCAAATCTGGAATCAAGTTCCCATATCAGTGCTGGTTTCAAAAGCTTTCTACTGATGTCATGTGCCCCTTGCCTAAAGGCACCTGGAGTGCCATCCAACAACTGACCCCTGTGCCCTACTTATGATGAGTGAGAAGGACACTAAAATAAGTAATATTTTACTACAGAAATAATTTGGTGTATTATTTTTATTTCTTTTTCTAAGGAATCCATCAGCATCATTGTGCAGGTGAGTCATGACTATCAAAATTTCATAAACTTTTAAAGTTTTGTTTTTAATTTTGTAGTTGCTTATTAGAATAGAGTTGTAGCATGAAAGCCTGAAGAATTAAGTTGATGAACCAAGTTATTTCCCATGAGAAATGAAATCTTGTTTTTTAGTGGTTTTAATAGTTATAAAACCCTAACAGTTTTAAACGTATTGTTATTAGATTTTCTTTTTTTGTTGTTTTTTTGTTTTTTTTTAGTTTGTAATCTTTTTTTCCCAAAGTTTATTAAATTATAAAAGTTTCCATGTCCGCCCCTCCTCCCAACACCCTCCCACTCCCCCTACTCCCTCTCCTCCTCCCTCTCCATCCCTAAGAGCAGTCAGGGTTTCCTGCCCTGTGGGTAATTCAAGTTCCTCCCCGCTCCCTCCAGGTCCAGGAAGGTGAGTATCCAAACAGACTGGATCCCAAAAATACAGTATATGCAGAGGAAACAAGTCCCAGTGTCATTGTCAATGGCTTTTCAGAAAGACTCCGGGCCAGCCACATTCAGAGAATCTGGTTGGATCACGTGCTCGTTCAGTCCCAGTCCAACTGGCCTTGGTGAACTCTCATTAGATCAGTCCCCTTGTATCAGTGGATGATTAAGCAACCATTTACCAACTTTTTCTGAAATTGTCTCTCATACAAATTGTACATAAAGATCACTCAAGGCATAGATATAGATATTTCATATGTAAATACTTATTTAGAATAATTGAAACAAGAGGATGCTATTTAAAATGGTTTCGTATGCTAATAAAAATAAACACATGAATTTATCCATTTATTTAAAGCACAAACAAGCAATATTTCACCTAAAAGATTCTAGATATTAGGAAAAATGAGTAAAATAGGCAAACTCAATTTAGAGTGAATACTCAAATAAAAAAAGTGCTTCTATTATCTTGAGAAACTCAGACATAATTCACTGAACAAATCATTATGCATGTGTGTGTCAGATGGACAAATGTTGCTGTATCTAAGAATAAATTTGGCAAAGTATAATCAGCATGTATGTCACATATGTGTTTGCTTTCTTTAAGGAAATCCTGAAGAAGATTATTGATTTGGTAAGTTTTTTTATTTTAGTTTTATGCAGTCGAATGTGGCTTAAAATGTTTATAATATGAAGGAAAAGCATGCATAGAAAGGTCATTTATTGATAATATTATTTTAGATGTGTTAAAATAAATTTTTACTCGTTTATTATTCAAAATCTTACCTTTAGTTGCCTATGATTCTGTCAATTAAAATTTTAAATTATTTGTACTTGTATACATTTTAATTTTCAGTATTTTACAATTGGTTTTATTACATTCTTTGTTGCTGGCTTCATTTTACCTGCCACAATAATGATTGTGTTGGTATAAGAACTTTCACGTCAGGTGAAAGTTTATAATTCTGAGTCATTACAAATGTAATTATCTCTTACCCTCAAACTTTTATATCCGATTTATTTCTGAAGGACATTTCTACTAATTCATCTAGTGAAATGATTACATCTTCTGATAAATCAAAAATTAACCAGTAGATTTAAAAGATCACAGTTTTCTGCATTTACAATTTCTAATAAATTTCCCATCTTACTAATATATATTTATATCATATATCAATATTGATTTATATATTTATATACATGATATAAATATTCCTGATAATGAGAATTCCTTGTATAATTCAATTAGTATATACATAATCATAAATCTCATATTGCACCTTTCAATTTCAAGAAAATATTCAAAACCAAATTCAAGACAATAAATTACATTTTATTTTTATTTTAATATGAATGTGTCTCTGAAAATAAATATGTGTCTATTTTTTAAATTAGTACTTGAGAAAATATCTGATGATCAAAGAGTAGTTAGAAATCTCAGGCTAGACATATTTTATTTTAAATTATTTAGATTTTAAGTACCCACATAATAATACAGCCTCTATCTAATAGGTTGACAGGACCTAATTTCTCAAAATTAAGATGTCTCAGTGATTAGTGTCAAACTCCAACATTTACTGCGTCTAAAGCCATCGGTGCTCCAGTGAACCAATGCAGGCTTTGTAGTCAGGAAAGTGAACTACCTGTCCTGTTACCCTACTCTTTACAATACAGTGCTTTTAATTACTTCATTCTTGTTACCTACCATATCTTTGTCTGAAAATAATATAGGAATAAACTAGATACTCTAAAGATTTTTGTGTCATATAAACTGTGCAATAGAATACTGGAGACACAAAAGTGATTTCATCAAATCTACCTCTCTACCAATGATGTGTCACAACTATAGATCCACCATTCATTCACTCACTGGAAATTAAAAATAAAACTTCCCATTTGTAAGAACTAGAATGCCCCAGCAGGAAGTTGTATTTATCCTCTGAACTTCTGATGTTAAAGTAAAGTCAGAAAGCTTTAAAGATCTTGAGAGGAACTATACACAAGGTTTATGGCATGGGCTATTCTGAAAGCATTACAAAATATTCTAGATGGTAATTCTGTATTGCAAATGATGCTAAGAGACTAACAATCATATCAGAGGCATAGATCCCAGGGAATAAGTCATGACACATCATTCTGAAACTCTCAGATTATAAAGGTCATACACGCAAACATAAGTGAAAAGTTGAGAAATTCATCAGGATTATTAAAATGTTCTTATTTCATTCTGACATACAAATTTTCTCCTTAATCTTTCAAATTTTTGTGTCTGTGTATAATTACTAAGATTACTTAAATTTTATAGTACACTCTGTAACACAAAAATGGTTACGTTGATTTTGATACTGGAAAATTTTTTATTTAGAGGGTTCTTGAAATAATTTAGAAAGTGCCTATGAAGCTGAAGTTAGAATTTACTAGCTTCTGTTCCTCTGTTTTTGAAGCTAAGAGGAGAGTATTGAGTGGTTTTTTTTTATATGTTTATATTCCTTTTAGATCGAGAATAACCAAATTCATCAGTTCATCATCCCCCAGTTCCCCCAGGCTGTTCATCAACAGCAGATGCCTGTGACCTACTGGAATAGGCCATACACCTACCCATATGCTCCCTATGTGGTATGTGCACTGTGAAAACTGATAAAACATAATATTAGCATATAAATCATACAATTAAATACAATAAAAATTGTAATTGTTGGCTTTGCAAGAAAAGTTATGCAGTAACATGAAATATTCTTTACACAAAATAAAATAGTTTAAATTTAAATTTTCAAGGACATCTAAAAATCATATTATTTAATCTAAGTACTTAGAATTGTATCAAGAATAGTAATTGTTGATTGTAACAATCATCAATAACAAAGACCTGCATTGATATTGTATTTGATTTCTTACATAGAGCATTTTCCAGGAAAATGAAAGACTAAGAAGTAGACAAAATTCATTCCTTTTAATTTGTATTATTTTAATTATATGTAGCTTGTATGCCTGTGTGGATATGTGCCTGTGAATGCACGTGCCCACAATGAGTGGAGGCACTGGATCTCCCTAGTACTGGAACTATAGGCAGTTATGAACTGCACAGCATGGTTACTCTGGTTCTTTGACAGAAAAATACAAAGTCTTAATTATTGAGCCTTCTCTATATCTCGAGTTTTTGAGAATTAATATCCTCTAGGTTACTCTAGCTATTTATTGAGGTAGAAACATTGAGTATTATTAATTTTAATTTTACAAAAGACTTCAAAAGTTAAAGGAACAGAGTGAATGTGAAGTTGTACTAATTGGTTTTACCTCCAACCACTTAATAAAAGCCCAGGGCTTGGGACGCTTTTCCTCCAGTGCCAAACAGAGTAAACTATGGAACAAGAAACTAAAATTTTGTATAAATATTAGCGATTTGACTTTAAAAACTTTAGATTTGAGTCCCATATGTGACAGTTATCTTCAGCATACTTCCAACTTTTGCTTCTTGGATTGTGTTCCTGGGCATGAAGTAATCATTAGACAAGCTTTAGTATAGAAAGTAAAATTCATACTTTAGGTTCAATGTGTTAGATGCTTAAAGAAGATGTAAGATCCATTAGGTGAAATACAAATATCCTTAGGGAGTTAAAATGCTTGTACTTCCTTCTTGTTTAAGAGATACTGCTAAGAATCTTGAATTAACTTCTGCATCCGAGCCATAGGTAATACATTTTGGCCCTGGACATAAGCAATGCTTTTAGCAACACCTAAAGCTTTGCATGCAACAGCAGGAGAAAAATCACACTTCAACTGTGTACCAAAACTTCACTGATGTATTTTAAGTTTTGTTCTAAATTTTTGATTTGCCAATAAGTTATCTGTGTAACTTGCATACATATGCTAAATATGGGTACTTAAAAATAAATTATACAAAAATTCCTTTGTTGAACAGAATTGATTCAAACAGAAGTAATTACATCGGGCAGAAATTGTCAAAAACATAAGTGGCCATATTTGTATATACTTGATATTTTCTCTTTACATTTCACACAAAATGTTTTCCTTGAAGAAGATATATTCATCCAGCTTTTGTACAGAGACATTGATAGGTTGTTATGAAGATTTATTTCTATGTATTTTCTTTTTTTTAAATTTTAAGCCATGTATAATAATATTTCCTTCTTAGCATCTAAGTGATGGATCTGGTAGTGTAAATATTTCTCAATTATTGGAAAAATTATATATAATACCTTTTATAAAATGTATTGAAGAATTTAGACCCTAAGTATCATTTAGACAATCAATAATTATTGATAGCTACTTTGACAGCATTAGTATATCAAATTACTTTGTCATCAATTAGTGTTAATTATGAAGAATTATATCTGGTCACTCAGTATGTTTGAATGTTCATATAAATAAGAAATATCTATGCATATTGTATATATTTTGATAGTACATATATTTTAATAATCTATTATTTTCTCTTTGTTCATAGGTTTAAGTAGAAAATTGATTTCTGCATAATTTCCCCATCCATCATATCATCTCCTATTACCAACATTCCCTTATATGCTTCTTTAAAAGACAACAATATTGAGCCAAAATAAAGTGTGAGAGTGTGATATTTTCTGTGTTGTTAATTCTCTTTCTTTGTAAATTGCATTGGATGTGCCAGTTTTAGATTATGGAACTATTTTGACTGTGTTGCCTAGTTGAGGTTCTTTCAGTACCAATTCTGAGATAAGAACCAAAATATCTCTTGCCAAAACATCAAAATTTTAAATGCATTTCACTATATGATCTTTTCACTCAGTTTCATCATACATTGAGACCAGGTTACTCTTACTGAAACAACCAGTTCTATGAAAATACAACTTAACCAACCATGAAGGGAGAGCACTGAAATAATTCTGTAAAACTGGGGCCATTAATTATAAGTGGTTCTATTTTATCTTTGAATGCTTGCAAATTTATTGGCTTCAATCGATTCCATGTCCTTACCAGTGGGCACCGATTCTTTAATTTTCCTTCCTTCTGCATCTATAAATACCACCGTACTCCAAGATTTTATCAGAGTTCTCACAGTAGCCATACCCAGTAGTTGAGCAGATATGAACCTGAAGAAATGAGTCAGTATCTAAGAACTGAAACATTAAAAGAACTCTCAAGAGTTTAGACTTCTCTGAACAAACATTAAGTGCCTATAATATGGTGAGCAACTCTGCAGATGTTTTATGTCATAAGCACAGACTCCATCTCATCATGCTCACATTTTAATCACTGAAATAAAATAACGAAGAAGAAGAGCTAGAGGTGATGTGGTATGTGGTGCTGACATCACTGAGGAAGAACACACAGAGCAACGGGAGGCACTTTTAGAAAATGCAAGCAAGTAAAATGTTTACAGAAGCTGGGAAAACTTGGAGAAGTGAAGTGAGAATTATATCTGAAGGAGCTAGGAATATAATTCCAACAAGAGAAACAGTGAAAGCAAATTCATACAAGTATATGAAGGAAGTACATGAAAAATGTTGGTAAGCCCATTGTCAGAACATTAGAGAATAAAAAGAAATTTATAAAAATGCATCAGTGAGGCAGAGGTGTAAATCATCATGGCATTGAAACTGGCATTAATAAGCTGATTTGATGTGGTATATCATTAAAAATCATTTCCAAAAGAAAGTTGTTAATATAATATTCATTTTGGGAAAGTGGAAAGCAGGAGGCTACTGTCCAATTACTTAAGGTTTCTCCTCTCACATTCACTTGGTTTTGTTTCCCTTTCCGTCATCTGGACTTTACCACAGACTTTTTAAAATTAGCTTATTTAATAGTGCACATTGCCTTTCTACCATTGATCAATTGAAGTATTGAATATTCCTGCTTTCATAAAACAGAATTCTACAACACTATAAACCAGGCTCTAAATTGCAAATCATAAAAATAATCTTCTAACATTACAACTATTACTCTGCCCATTTGAGTTTTTGAAATATTCCTGAGCATCAAAAAGTTTTAAAAAAATATTTCCTCACTGGTGCTAAAACTAACTTCCACCTCACTCTTTTCTAAAACATTTAACAGCTTCGCTCTTCTCATAATTTCATTAGGCTCCATTTGACTCAATCTCAGAAAACAATCTTTGTGTTTTGGTGAAACTATCAAAACCACCCAGCATAAGTCACAGCAGACTCTCAATGCGACTTCTCCATAGCATAGGATAAGCATGTATTCACTCTCCTTCAATGAGCTGATACATCACATCCAAAGTTCTGTTTCTCTCATTTAACTCCACACTAAAGCTAGTTCTTCTGATGGGAAGGATGGTGATAAGAGTAACAGAGTAGGACCTTTAAACTTACCTAGCAACTATAATGTGCACTGTTGTTAACACACATGGACTCAACCACAGCAATTAACAAGCAGGCAGTAGAGGAAATTGTAGTTATGTCCGATGCATTACTGTGAGCATGATCATTCTATTAAGCCTTACATCTTAGTAATTCTCCCAGTTCTCTTTCCTTGAGTGCTTCCTCAGTATTTGTTGTATTGACCCTTTCTTTCCACAGTGCAAGGTTCTGCAGGGGTGGCTCATCATTTCTTGATTTTGTGAATATGTCTATTTTTCATTATTTTTCCATTCTAAGAATTTTCATCATCTGCAATCTGATAATACCCAAATCTTTTTTTTATAAAATACTGAGTTTTTATCATCTTTGTTTTAGCTGGAAATAGTTACTTTATATTTCTCAAATTAAAATAAAATCAACATGAATGACTCTTAAATTTCTCTTATGTAAGCTCCTTCCATATAAATTTGTATTTTATTGAAAACTTTCAGATTCATATTATAAAAAAATAAAACATGGTGTTTTATGAATTTATTTGTGTATAAGAGAACAAACTTTGAGGGTCTGGACTACATTCTGTGACCAGATTTCAACTTTTTCATTGGTATAGATAGAAAGCAAAATTTTTCCACTAATTAAAGTAGGCTACAAATAAAACTGAAGTTAGAATAAAATCTTGGCAAATATTGATGTTATGAAACCAATTTTTAAAATCACAATAGCTCTTTGCGGAGTATTTGTCTCTAAATGAAACACTTTTTTTTTTAATTTTCAAAGCATGGAATTGAATCATCAAGGTAAAAACTCTTTCTTTGATTGCAAAGTAGGAAAAAGTCCTTAGCCATAATTCACGCTCCTGAAGCTTCTGTTTATGGAAGATAAAATCTCAAACAAAGAAATGACACTTTATGCTGACTGTCCATTTTTTTCTGGCCATCACATTTCCTGTAATGCTGAATTTCAAAGAGAGAATATTGGGAAACTAGAAAGGGGTCACAGGAACAAAAAGGGCAATCTAGGAGTACGGTGAGGGTAGAACAGATGTGATGTGAACGCAGAATGGAAAATGCCGAAGGGTGATGGTTCAAGCAAGAATGGAGATGGAAGTAAGAGAAAAGAAAGGTTGGATATGGGCTAAGCAAAATGAATGATATATGAGAAACACTGTGGTAGTCCACTACTCTTATGTGGTGTTTATCACAGCAATTAAAAGCAAACTAAGACAGTAACCAATCATGTTTGGACTTGACTTGAAACCTGCTCCAGAGAAGAGAGTTTATGGCAACACTGTAAACCTGTCAAAAGTCCATAAATCAGAGCTAATGGATCCTAGGGAGTAGCCTCCTGCTGGTGATGAAATGGTCATGCTGTCAAACTGCGTTTAAAAAATATTTAAAATTTATTAATGTTTAGACTCATAGATTAGTGCTGCCCTCACCTGGGCAGTGAACCTCCTTCTGTAGTGTTTAGTGTTGAGCATGATAACTGGTAAGAATGCTGAGCATACATGACCATTGATTGAGTGCTCAGCAGTAAATGGGGTGTCTATATCAACACCCTCACTGTCCAAGATTTAAGAATAATCACAAAACAGGGGTGGAAAGAATGTAAGAGCCAGAGTATGGGAGGAGTTCTATGAAATATTGTCTTTTGGACATGTTATGATTGCTGCACTAGTGAACTTACTGCAGCCATTATTACCTATACATGCCATATACACAATCAAGCCAGCAAGATCAGTCAACATTACAACAGGAAGTACTAATTAATTCATTAGTTACATAAAAAGGAAAAAAATAAGCAGAGAAGATATATATATATTGTGTGTATGGGGGTAGTAAAGAAATAAATTATAGGTGGACATGATCAAAATACATTGCTTATATACATGAAAATTAAATTGTCAGAGAATTAACAAAAGGTATTTTATTTGTAAATGGTTAAGCAGAGTCACAGTCTTAATGCTTAAAGTTAAATAGGAACTTAACTGCTTTTAAATCAGTTAGGAAAGTTATTCACAGCAATAGAAGTTTACTTTGGAGTTTCACATCCAAATGCCTTTTAGAATCTTAACTTTTATATAACCTTTTGTCCCATATAACTACTGCCTTGAAGAATGCTTGATACATATGTAAAGAATAAGTAAACACACAAAGGATGACTAAAAAAATAAGAAAATGGGCAAAGAAAGGAAGACATACTCAACTAATCATTGTTACTCAGTAGAAATTACTAATTCAAACTGTAATTTTAGAAAAGTTATTTCAGGGGTACAAAGGATGTAAAAGAAATTACATACATATACAATGCTAAAATGCTTAGAAATGAATTCCTAAAATTAGGGAATTGAACTATTGTTTTCTTTGGGCATACACTAGTCTATATGTTTTGTTGAAACTAGATGGGAACAAAACATCCCAGAGAGTCCTTTGACTATGCTTTATGAGTATTTCCACAATATACTTGATACATGTTGGCAATATGGCTGACACACAAAATGCTTTGATTTGGGAAGCTGAGGCAGAAGAATTTCCACGAGTTTTAAGACTACAGAGTAAGACCAACAAAGAAAAAAGAAAGGAAGGAAAGAAGGAAGGACGAAAGGAATAAAAATGAAGGAAGGGAGGGAAGTAGGAAGGAGGAAGGAAGTGCATGATGCAAAATCAAAGTTCAATTTTAATGTTTAGCTCAAACAAATAGCATATTACTGGGATTATCATATGTAACCTTGGAAGAATATTGTAGTATTCTGCGTGATTACATTCAGTTTTCTGATATACATTGTTTACTAGATGAAGTAGCTGTTTCATATGCATGCAAGTATAGCACTATATATATTCATTTTAGGAAGTCTTTGCATCACAGTTGAAACTGGTCAAGGAGATATAAAGTCAAAATCTCAAAGATATGCATTTTCTTGAGTATAAATGTTTCAAATAGAACTAGGAATATGTCAAATTTCTAAAAATGTATATCATATTCTTCGTGACTTCAGAATGTAATGAGTATTATTATCTGTTTTATTCCATTTTTAATTGTATCTTTTGTTTTTGAGATTATACTGTAATTACATCATTTCCTACTTACCTCCCCTCCTTTCAAAACATCCCATGCTCTCTTTAAAATTCATAGCCTCCTTTTTTATAACTGTCATTGTAAGCTTATATGCATATACATATATATTTCTAAAGGAAACCGCCTCAGTCTATGTGTTACTTGGAAGTGCGTTTTCAGGGATGACCATTTGTTACTGGATTCATGTGCTCGTCTCTACTTTTTAATTGTTTTGAAATTATAGCAAAATTATGACATTTCTCCCTACCCCCTTTTTCCACCCAAACTTTTTTGCAGGTGCCCCCCTCAACATCAGTACTTTTAGAACTAGCACTATGTAGAATCCAGTCACTGCCTTGTTGTCGGGGTTTCTGTCCTGCCCGGTTCCCACAATCGTTAAGTCCCAAAGAAATCACACTAGGTCTCCATAAGTTATAAGCCAATTGGCCCATTAGCTCAGGCTTCTTATTAATTCCTATAACTTACATTAGCCCAATATTCTTGTCTATGCTAGCCACGGAGCTTGGTACCTTATTCAAAGAGGCAGTCACAACTTACTTCTGTGGCTGGGACACAACTGTGGACCAAGCTTTCTTCTTCCCAGAATTCTCCTGTTCTTGTTGCCCTGCCTCTACTTCCTCCCTGGTTGTCTCACCTATACTTCCTGCCTGACTACTGCCCAATCAGCGTTTTGTTAAAATACAATTGACAGGGTACAAGCCACTGTCCCACAGCACTGCCTCACCATGCCGCTCTCTTCCCTGTGGTCTTTTCTCAGAAAGCTGACTCACTTATGAACTGAAATCTGCAGCTTTGTCTCCCAGTCCCCTCTCAACAGCCACAAGGCCTGGTTATGGAGGATGCCTAAGTAATGGCAACAGCCTTGAACATGTTTGTACCAATACTAATAGTTAACTTTGAGGGAAAATAAAAACGGCAATTGATTCTTGGGAAAAGGAGAAATATTCCCTCTTTCCTCTTAGAGTACTGACTTTCATAAACTTGAAACTGTTTCTCTCTACTTCTTAAAAGAAATGCCAATTTTCCATTAAAAATGTTAAATATTTGAGATAAAATTAACAAAAATTTTAAAGAAGATAATGAGTAAAGGGATAGAAGAGACATCAGTAAATTTATTCAAATCACATAACTCTCTTGTATAATTTTAGTAATATTTTAAACAATCAACCAAGAAGTGTTAGGGAGAGGATTATTTTTATTGTAAGACAATACAACAATTGGTTACATACACATTAAAGCTTCAGAAGATGATATTATTAATAAGATGATGACACACACTATAAGTACTATACATTTAACTTTCTGTTTTTCCAGAAGGATGTTGGGAAATCAGTGTATTTGGTATATACTCTGCTTTTTCTCTTCAAAAATCCTTTTGTACATCTAGCAACATTGATAAATACAGACATCTTTCACTTTTTAAGGTATCTTCTTATCACAATAACATTTAAAATAGCATTCAGTTTGCCTTCTATCATGTTCTAATAACATTTACAAATAAAATGACCTGTGAACAGTTGCTCAAAATTCAAATCTGTGAACTGCAATAATATCACAAATCTACAAACATTGTTCACTGGTTTCAGAGTGTATAGATGGACTATATTTTACAAACTAATTTTCTTTTTAATTTTGTTCTTTGTTTATAATTATTAAAAAAAACTTTTTAAACAAAGGATTATCTTTAAAATATTAGGTAACATATTATTTCAGTTGTCCTATAAAACACTTTTGCTTCAGAAGGCAGTCAATGTAGTATTCCATCTAATGATACTTACGAAGAAACACAGTGCCAGGTGGTTTTATAATCTCTGATTTAATCACTTATTTATTCAGTTAGTAAAAATGTGAGATTTCAGAACATTTTAACAAAGTGTGCATACACATGATAATAAGCACAACTTTTCTTTGATTATTTTAATTGGATAAATTCAGGAAACCCAGAACAATCTTTTATTCCTACTTTAGTGTCAATGGACATAGACTCACACTGGTATCCTATCTACAAAAAAATCAATCAAATTTATAGATTACAGGAAATTGTTCAGGATTAAATTGCGATGGAAATATGAAAGCAAAATTTATAAGAAGGAGGCAATCTCCCTTGGGGAAATTAGTAGAACTAGAGGTAAAACTCTAATCTAGAGTCACTAGTAGGGTCATAAGGAGAAGCAGGGGGTGCAGAAGCTCATATGAAGAGGAACGTATCAAAGGATGGCAATAGGACACTTCTCTGTTCTCTGCCTTACAGACTCAAGGCCCACTCCCACTCCTGTTCCCTACTATGTGCCACAGAGCTGAATAAATTCCAGAAGAATGAGTCTAGATATTACTTGTCACAATGGAAGATTCATCAACAATAGAAAATCTGACCACATCACTAAAGAAACAGGTACTGAATCTGTCCTGAAACTATTTGTTTTTTTAACTTTTTATTGATTCTTTGTGGATTTCACATCTTGCATCATGATCCCATTCATCTCCCATCTCCTTGCTTCTGCAACCTAACCCTGAAAAAGGAAGGAAGGAAGGAAGGAAGGAAGGAAGGAAGGAAGGAAGGAAGGAAGGAAGGAAGGAAGGAAGGAAGAAAATTTAAAAGAAAAAGAAAAACTTTTTGTCATGGAAGGGGTAGTGTGAGATGGTGAGTCACACAGTATACCCCTTGGTCCATACATATTTACTTGCAAGTGTTCATTGCAATGGCTGGTCTGGCTGGAGGCCTCTGGCTTCTGCTATACTATTGATACTGGGCCCTCAAAGGAACTCCTCTTGGATACCCTGTTGTTGCCTTATGTTATTAAGATCCTGCATCTTTGGATCTGCACAACCAACCCCTTCACATGGTCCAGAAGGTCACAGATGGGTGGATGTTGGAGTGGGACAAATCATAGCCCTGGAACTGGGCCTGGGTGGCTAGGTTGGTAAATCCATCAGTTCTCCCTCTTCCTCACCACCAGGGCAAGCGCTCCAGCTCGAGCTAGGCTAACTCATCCTTTGCAACAGGCACTAAGGAATGGGACCAGTTCTCTTGCTCTCATCCCTTCGGTCCTACTCATCTGCACCCACACCAGCAGGGCCAACTCTACTGTGTTGCCCAGGTGAGGTGCAGGATCCATTCTCCCGAGGGCTGGTAAGGGGCAGGGCCAGTTCTCTGGCTCTTACGGCTGCAACCCACCCCAGACCAGTTCTCTGCCTGCAGCAAGTGCTAGTGAGATCAGAGAGAATGAGGTGGCTCAGACAGCAAAAGCACTTGCAGCACTGGGCTAACGACTTGAGTTCCATCCCTGGTGGAAGAAGAAAGCCAACACCAGAATAGATGTGCTCTGACTTTCACAAACATGCTGTGACACTGGTATACACACACACACACACACACACACACACACACACACACACATCCCACGCTCATCACGTAATAAAGTTTATTGAAGTTCAAAGAAAAAAAAGTTCATCAGAATGTGATGCTTTCACTGTTGATTTCTAACACTGTAAGAATTAATCCAATCCTGCTCAGACTCTCCCTAGAGCAGAGAAGGGAAGACTCACAAGGTCACTCTTCAAGGCCCAACTCACCCTGTTGTTAAACCCACTCTCAAATCCATCCCTGAAGCACCACCTCATGAAATTGTCTCTTCCTGCCCTTTTAGAGTGGTTGTCTGGTCTCAGGCACACAGCACTACCATTTTACGGTGGTTCTGACTTCAGCACACTTACGTTCTGACTCTGCCCTTTTCCTGTCTCATCTCAGCCACAGGAACGACTTTAATTACTATCTATATCCTATAATGCCCATAGGTACTCGTATACCCCTAGACATCCCTTGTCTTCGTCTGTCTCACAAGATAATCAGCAAGAACCTTCAAGATAATGGTAGTGTTTTGTCATTGAGATTCCAGGACATAAAATCACAACTCCCTCACATTTGCATTCAAAGACTGTTCCAGAAACTGAAACAGTAATACAACACGTATCTAATTGGGGGGGTGATTAAAATGAATCTTTTTAATTTTTCAAGAGACTTTAACAATAAGAATTTGACAAAAGAATTTAAAAATTGTATTTGAGTATCTCCCAGTACAGTTTGATGATGATAGACTACACCTAAAGATTTACAAGCATAAATCAGAAATCTCAGAATAAAAGATGGTCATGGTTTATAACTATGATATTGTGCTAACACCAATATCTTTTTTTGAGCTTTGCTATGTAAGTGAAAGAAAAACATTGCCATTTAAAGAGCATAGCATTCAGTCCTGGGTGAAAGTGTACATTCCTCCTTTACTGAGCGATGACAGCATATGTTCTAGAATGGCAGTTTTCTAGAGTTGCTCACCGCTCTAGCAAACAACCACAAGATAATAGTACAGTGCCAATTTTGTATTAAACTTGGAAGATCGTATGCTTTATAAAGTTTATTGAATTATAAGTTTCAATAAAATGAGCTTTGATATGTAAAATTTAGTAATTAAAAACAGCACAGGGTATAAGTTTCTTCAAGCTTTAAAACATCTTCTTTTGTGTAAAACCAATATCACTTGAAATTTAGCTTTTATGTTTACACATTTTTTAGAAATTCATAAATAAAGAGTGAGCATATTTATGTTATAAGTGACTTTATGATAGGTTCTGGGAAATGAATGAATCTAACAACCTGGCATATCAATTATTTTAAGCTATTGCTATGTTTTGTTTCGAGGACACTTAGAATCTTTCTACAATTTTAACTAGTTGGTTATTAATTCTAACTAGCATGTCATACAATAAATTTTTATAACTTATTCCTCTTAATTAATGGAAATTTTGTACATTTTGACCAACAGTTCCCCAATCAACATTCCTTTGCTCTACTCCTTGATAACCACCATTCAATTCTTGGGTTTATATGTTTGTTTGTTTGTTTTTAATACTCTTATCAAAAGCAATATCATGCCATTTGTCTTGTGACTGATCATTTTGCTCGTAATGTTGTTCCCTATGCTTATTAATATAGTCAAAATAACAAGAATTATTTATTAAGGTCTGTGATATTCCTTTTGTCTTTGTATACAGCATTTTCTTTACCCAGTCTTTAACTGATGGACACTTCTATTGATATCTATAGATTTGTTTTCCTCCCAAGAATGGTCAAAGCAGCTTCTTATTGCAGAGGCCAGTAGTTAATGAAGAGACTCATCACTGGTAAAAGTGTTGAAAGACATTGTGCATGCTCAGTCTTAAATAGACTGAGTTACGAATAACTCACCCTCCTCACTCCCCAGCTCAGGGAACGTCTCATGTAAAGGGGATGAAAATAATCTTAACATCTGTAACCTGGGAGGGAAGGGTATAAATTTTCCTCTGTAAATGACAGGACTAGTGCATACATTAGCCCACAGCATCAATGGTGAATGGCAATTTATATCTGCTGGAAGAGTAAAAAGTCAGTTTTTTCCAGTGGAAAAACCAGTTGCATAAACTATCCTTCAGGGATACTATCCTCATGATCAGGAATAGCTGGTCAAAGCCAAATGGACTTCATGGTTTTGGTCTCATTTTTCTGTTTGCTGTATGTCTCTGGTGATTGTGGTGCAGTGGTGTTTTTGTTCTTTTGATTTGGTTTTGGGTTCTTTGTTTTTAAAAGGAGCAGAATTGAGATCATAATTTTATGGATACAGCCTTCTAAGGTGGCAAAAGCATGTGAGTTGGAGCCACTCCATTCTGCAGTGGGAAACTGCTTATATGTGATGTTTCAGGAGAGACTAAGCCCCTAGTACTTCTCTTCATCAGGAGAAACTAAGCCTCTAGTACTGTGAGACAGATTACATATATTTTTCTCCTCCACATGGCAACATATAATTTCATTGGCTTGTTCTAAAGACATAGGGTGCAGGCCTGAAAATGGCTAGAATGCCACGGGAGGGGGAAGGCAGAAAGACGCAGCAGGGGAGATAGAGAGGAGTGACCTATCTTCGCGGCTCTTCTGTTCTTATGGACCTCTGCCACACAAGGCTTGCATAGAAAGACCCTGTCTAACAATATCTATTTATCTAGCTATCTATCTATTATCTATCCATCATCTATCTATTAATCAATCTATCTATCTTCTATTATCTATCCATTATCTGTCTATCATCTATCTACCATCTATCTGTCTGTACATCTACCATCTATTTTATATATGTGTGGAAAAAGCTGCTTGAAATCAGGACATGTAGCTCAACTCTCCTACCCACACTACTAAATCAATACTTTATATCACAATAAAATTAGAGCTTCTTTTATTGTATGCACCACATTAGAATAATTCAAATAAAAATCAATTTTCTATTCCTTGCTGTCACCCATGTACAAATGGAGAAGAAAATACTTACTCGTTTGATTAACAAAATCTAATAATTTTTTTCTGTACTTTTCAGATTGATTATCAAATTATATTCATTACACATGAGTAATTTCTTCAAATTAGCTTTTTTTTGAAAGTAAATTTTATTAAATTATAAAAGTTTCCATTTCTGCCCCTCTTCCCAACACCCTCCCACTCCCCCCACTCCCTCTCTGATAGCCAAACATATTTTCGTACAGATTAGACACACCCTCACAAACATTTTTTTTTCCTCAAAAGTATTTGGCTCATAATCAAATTCAAGAAGAGTTGCTCAATAAAGAAATGGGCTGATAAGGGAGCACAGTGCTCTTAGTGGGAAAAGGACTGGAACAAAACTGTAGTTTCCTGACTGGAGTCCAGGTGAAGCTGCACACCCATCACATGACTTCCCTAATCTTCTTCTTCCTCTACTGAGATCAGATCTTTCTCCCTGATGTTCTCTCATTCTAATTACTAGAAAAGTCATGTGTGTTAGGTGGAAAGCTCTACTGTCGGAATATGTTGCTCTCTGAGGTTAAGATGACACGCAAGTGCTGAGAAATACAGAAAAGAGAATAAAACCGCAGAAACACAATAAGGCAGAAACCTGGACAATATCAGCCAAGCAAGCAATTAACTAAATTACTCTTAATCCTAGGCATTGGGACAGACCCTCATCCAAATCGCCATTCATTATCTGCTTGTACAACTTTAAATAAAAGTAGCAACTAAGAAATTACCTGGTAATATTTCTACACAAATCCTGTGTTGAATGATAATGGTGACACTAGTCAGAAATTCTATTCCCAAACATGTAATAAGATTAAGATTTTTGCTTTTCTTTTTCTATAAAAGTGAATATTCCCTGACCCTGGTGCAAGATATTTTTATTCACACAAACTACTGATGCGCTAACTTGGAAATATTTATTTTCTATTTCAACAGAAGTATTATTAGCAGAAATAACTATGTAAGTATTCTCTTGGAGACCATATAATTCTGTTACATACAGTTGTTTCTCTTTACTTTTGCTCTGTCTTTCAACTGAGCATTTGTCAAAACCCTAATCCTCTGTTTGGTTTTGGTTTTAGTTTTTTTGTTTTTGTTTTTGTTTTTGTCTTTAAAAACAGGGTTTCTCTGTAGCTTTGGAGCCTGCCCTGGAACTCACTCTGTAGACCAGACTAGCCTCAAATTTACAGAGATCTGACTCTGCCTCCTGTCTCTGCCTCCTGAGTGTTGGGATTAGAGGCATGAACAACATTTTTAATTTTCAAATTTAGATTGCATTTGTAGGCCTCAGAATGTATCAAAACTTAAGCTTACTATTATCTTTATAGAATAATGCAATAACAAATTACAACCTCAGAATTATGTAATATAACTTATTCTCTACAACTCACATAAATTAATTCAGAATAGTGTTTTTCCTACAAAAGACTACTTCCACTAAGACTCAGAACCTAATGACAGCTTTCAGTGGTTACATATTCAATAATCAACTTCTAATCTTCCTAATGTAATCAGCACATCTGTTTCTAACTCGATTGATGAGCATTTTGCTTGCATTTTGTGAAAAAATTTTAGCTATAACTTTCTTAATGAAATGCATACATTATCATCATGGTTAGATGTTAAATGATAATGTACTTCAAGACTTGGGTAGGTCTGTACACACCCATTGAAATAACACTGACTTTCCTGTACATTAAGAATTCTTTTTCACATGCTATTTGTGTGCTATTGAATTGAACTTCTCTAATCCCTTTCTATATATCTGCTAGTATTTTCTTTCCATTAGTATATTAACTATATCCTGTCTTGGTGAAGATTTGAAAATCACATTTTATTCAAGATGAGAAGATAGGGGAGTTCAGCCAATCACATTTTGTTTTTGGGGCGTGTTGCCCTTAGGCTAAAGCTTGCCTATAAACCTAGCAAGCGCACTCCCGCTAGCTCTCTCTCGCCTGGCTCCTGCATGGACGGATAGTTTGGATTCTGGTGTAAGCTGGTGTAAGTCTTACTTCTGCTTATTAAAGCTGTATATTTTGTATTAAGATAGTCTGGGAACATTTCATTACCTGCGGCTTAAATGACTAACGTAATTCCTGGCATTTACTAAGTAGTAAAATAATTACCAAATCTATAAAGTAAATAATTTCAATCTTATTTTCAACTTAGTTGGTGACAGCAGGTTTGTGATTGCAAACATGAAAAACTAGGGTCCCTGTTATCAAGTACCTGGGAAATCTTTTCAGAGATGGGTTCAAATATGAATACAAGATTCTTGAGAACATGGAGTTCTGGGATATAGAATTTGCATAATGGCTATTCTGAAATGAAGGAACCATGGTGTTTATGACATGCTCCAGATACATTGTGGATTGGTGTGGTGTGCTGTGGTGTGTGTGTGTGTGTGTGTGTTTGTGTGTGTGTGTGTGTGTGCCAAGTCCAAAGGAGAATCAAACTACTAGGAAGATTTTTGGAGGTTTTGGAGTCTATGAAAAATATGGCCAGGCAATGGTGGTGCATGCCTTTAATCCCAGCACTTAGGAGGCAGAGGCAGGGAGATCTCTGTGAGTTTGAAGCCAGCCTGGTCTACAAGAGCTAGTTCCAGGACAGGCTCCAAAATTACAGAGAAACCCTGTCTCAAAAAACAAAACAAAACAAAAACAAAAGGAAAAAGAAAAATATGCTGAATCCTAGATAATACAAAACCTACAAAAATATTTTAGTTCAGCACAATTAACTGTTAAATCTGTTTTGGAAAGAAGTATTTAGGAAACTATTGGAGAAGTGGATTTTGCAAATAGAATAACAGGCAACAGGATCTAAGACCTATTAGTAATCTTCAGATTTAGAAAACTTACTTTTGTTTATTATAAATTCCTTACAGATTTTTACAAAAAGGCACCAGCATTGTTAAAATCCTGGTGATTAACTTTTTCAGCTAATCAAAAACAGGTTTCTAAAATAATCAATTTTCCAATTCCTATAGATGAATGGGAGTTGGCACTTTATCCAGGTGTTTCAAATTTTTATCATCTAGGCAAAACCTTATTTAAGTTGTAATTATAAGCAGAAATCATATTTTATAGTTTTAATTTATTACAAACATAGAAAATGTTTCAAATGATGTCAAATGTTGACAATATGGAAGTATCAAAACGAGTCAAACAATTTAGAGCTAACCTATATTTCAGAAAGTAGAATTTAGGATTTTAAAGAAAATAAATGTACATGAGCATTTTGGAATAGAGAGACATCAAAGAACCCTTGGGGAAAATCCTTACATTGGATGGTGCAGCCAGGGCAAGGCAAATGTGAGCTGGTCAAAGAGAGACCAGATAAGCCTCATCCATCACCACATCCGCATTTTGTGTTATCATGTTCCGGATCAGCCTAAGTGAAGGAACTCCCAGGAACATGTGACACAAAATGTACTGATTTCTAATCAGCCTGACTTCTTAGAAGTCTAGTCTCTCTTAGGTTTCTTTGAACCCTTCAATTACCATATCTTGGAGAGACAGGATTTAAATAGTGCTGTGATAACTCGTCTTGGGTCTCTCATTGCCTGGACAGCCTGTCTCCAATTTAGGAAGCAAGGTAATGTTTCCATTTCTTTTACTAATCTATATAACATATATTATTGTAAAACAGAATGACATTGTGCCGTTCCCCAAAATTTAAGGCAACTAATACACAGTACCTTAAAGTGCTTTAAGAATATGTATTTTAACTGAGAAAAATAGGTAACAATTCATCTTCTTTCAGTGTTGGTAGAATGAACTATTATATGATCATTAGAAACAACTGACTGCAGTACTCTACATATGGATGAGTGTCTAAGTCTTAGTTTAAAGGCAAGGTCACCAAAATAAAAGTTTTGGAAATCTAGGTCACTGTGTATTTGATGTTTGGTACCCAGACATCATCTTTAACTATTCATTTCTTATACTTAACTCTGTTCTTGGCTTGAGTAGCTGCTTATTTATTGCATCTATTTCTGTTTCTGTTACCAACATATTAAAAAAATTTAACTAGAAAACATTTCTTTAACTCACAATGCTTGTCCAATTCCGATTTATTTTTCTGTTTCATTTTCTACCTGAGCTTGAAAATTAACTGTAAATTGAAAACGAATGGTGAAAAATTGTGTCCCAAGGCTGGAGAGATGACATAGATATTAAGAGCACTTGTACTTTCTTCATTCCTGGCTGTTGGCTCATACTAGCTCCCTCTACTGACCTCTGTCAGAACTGGCACTCATGAGTACATACTCACTAACATCACAATCACATGCATAATTAAAAATCAATGTATCTTAAAAATAATGTGTTCTAATATATTTATATTATATATATATATCATATTACATATATAATAGATAGTCTGTATCTTTGGATCTATGAAGGTTCCTGGGATATGGTAACAACTATGAATAAATTGCTAAATTAATTACTTATAACATAAGCAATGGCCTTCTTAATTTACTGTGACTGGAGGGAGTTTCTGTATCTCGTAAGTAAAAATTTCATATTATGCTCTTCTTATGAAGAGCTTGTCACATGCATACACGTGACTCCCAACTTAATCTGTTTTTGACAATCCCCATTCTCCTTTCTTTATTGGAGGAGATAAACATGGAGTCATATACAACAGTGAAGACATACACGATGTTAAAGAAAGAAAAAGTTATTGACTTTCTGTCTATTTTACAGCACTCAGTAACCATGAAGTTCCTCATTTTTGCTTGCCTTTTGGCTGTTGCTCTTGCAAAGCAGGTAAGTGTCGTGAGAAAGTTAAGACCATCTAGAAATGAAGAGTGAGGCTCTTATACAGACTGAAAGGAGAATGTGCTCTTTTGAACCCGTAGTCAAAGACATATTAGCCTTATTCTATAAAGACACAGATGTAGGCATGATTACTTTAGAACTCTACTTGCAAGAAATGTTAGGGATATTTTCTTCTACACTTGCTTGTATTTAACAATGAATTCTTTTCATTGTTTCTCTGACACCATGAGAAAGACACAGATAAAAATGAAGATTTCAACTGAAGTCACTATTCCTGACTATCACGTCTCAGAATATGAACGTTTTAGGCAAGCAATGGGGAAACTTCGCACGTTACTTTCCAACTATCCAAATACAAAGCAATCCCTCCACTCGAGTGGAGATATTACAGCAGTATCATGTCATAAATGCTACACTCAGGCATGAATACTTCATGTGTATATTTTTGAAGATGCATATATGCTCTGTTACTTCCTCAAAGGGAATTGTTTGGTCTTGTTCTACATGGTAGTCCACACTGTCGATTCCCCTTGCTAACTTCCTTCTTCACTTTTCACAGGGACATCATTTCTTTCTTTGTGTCTACAATATCGCATTCACAGATATTAACTAGAGTTTGTTACTTCTTAAATTTGAAGATAACTAAGGGGAGGTACTAGGTAAGAATTTCAGTTAAGGGACTAGAAAAATGCTTCAGTCTCTTCACCCTTTAGTCTTGACCACACTTTCCCTTCTCTCTTGTCAGTAATAGTTCTCAACACTCCTCTTAAACATAGTAACTCTCTTCAAGTAAAACTGGAGTGGTTGTTAGAGAAAGCTACAAGTTTAAGCTTACTAAATTAAATACTATTGGATTACTCTTAGAAATAGAGGCATACAGTTGAGCTTCCATGACAGTTCTTCACAAAAGATTTAAACATTGTATTTTATGCTACTTGACAAAAACACTTGTTCTGTGATAGCTTTAGTGGTTAATATAAACTAAACGAGATAACATGGAATGTCATGATAGTGAGACATTTAAAGATTCTGTGATGTAGATAGGTGTGTATCATATTTTAAACTGTTACTGGATTAACACTTAAAAAACAACCACCTTATAAAACTGAGAATTATATTAAACTATGCCAATAACTCATCTGAAAAAGTAATTTCGTTATGAACAGTGTAAGAACCAGAAGAAAAGTGCAAAAAAATTATTCAACTAAAGTTACTATAAACAGAAAAAAAATAACCCAAGAGCAGGTACAAAAATCAGACACTCATTCACACACTCAGGAGTCCCATGAAAAGCATTAAACTGAAAGCCATAATTATATATATAAAGAGAGAGGACCTGGTACAGACCCGTGAAGGTCTGTGTTTGCTTCTTCAGTATTTATGAGTTCATAACCTTGTTCAGCTGATTTGGAAACCTTGTTCTCCTGTTTTTTCCATCCTTTCTCTCTCCTCTTCCAAAGGATTTCCTGAGCTCTGAGGGTAGGGATTTGATGGAGATATTCCATTTAGAGCTAAGTATTCCAATTCTGCCACCCTCTAGTTAGATAGATAGATAGATAGATAGATAGATAGATAGATAGATAGACAGACAGACAGACAGACAGACAGACAGATGATAGATGGATGGATGGATGGACGGACGGACGAACAGACGGACAGGCAGGCAGGCAGGTACACACGCACGCACGCACACACACACACATATCCTCCCTCCTCTTTTCCTCTCTCTTTCCTTCTGCATAATATGTGGGTCTCTGATGATGACTGAATAAGACATTGACTTATGAGTGTAGCAGAATATCATTAGGAGTCATTTAATTCATACTTTAAAAAAAAAGACAAGTGGCATTTGATTTGACCCTAAGTCTGTAGTCTATCTGGTTTCTGATTCATGGTCACTCAAGCAGTGTCAGGTATGGGTTCCATCTCGTAGACTAGGCCTTAAATCGAGTCAGATATTGATTTGTACCCGCACAAGTTCTGTGCCGTCCTTGCTCTAGCATATCTTGCATGGAGGACAGATTGTAGGTTAAAGATTTTGTGGATGGGTTGCTGTTTATATTTCTCCTTTGGTAGAATGCAGAGTATCTTCCCACACCAAAGAAACTAGAATGTAGGGGTGAAGGTTGCATGTACAACATGGTATACATACATACATACACACATACGTACATACATACATACATGCATACATACCTAGACTCCAAGAATTCTCAAAGTAAATAAATATACACTTTTGCTTTTATTTTCTGTTTGTTTGGTTTTGGTTTATAAAAAATATTATTGCCTCCTGGAGCTGCCACCAGCTTTGGGTATTTGGAAGGTGATCTACTAAATATTTGACTATCATTCCAAACTAAATGCTTTAAATGTGATATTCTAAACAGGAAATAAATGAACTGTGATATATCAATTTCTGAGCCAAATTGTGACAGCTTTTGGTGTAATAAATAGCAAAGCCCTGGGGCTCTTTATTGTAGGTTCTACAGTTTTGGTAAAATAATGAAAATATTTCTTTTCTCCATTATAAATGAAATGTTTATTTTTATTAAGAGAAAATAAAATAGCTTCAATAAATAAGTATTGATTAAAGTTAATAAGTTAAAATGATCAAGTTTTACTGGACTAGGAAAATGGCTATTCATCTCTTGATTAAACTTTTAATAAATAAAATTTTAATTTATAATTTTGATAAAATGTAAGGTGAAAATAACTATACCTTGCAAAAGTAAGGACTTAATTCCTGGGAGACGGTTGTCATGGACAAGGGAGAGAGAGAGAGAGAGAGAGAGAGAGAGAGAGAGAGAGAGAGAGAGGAAGGAAGAAAATGTTATTTACCTTATCTCATGGCTATTTGCACTACCTACAAAGCTTCAGTTCATACACATCGGTCAATGGGTAGATAACACATTTGCCTGAATTTTAGAGCAAAGTGATGAAAGTTTCACTCTCTAAATAATGAATTTATAGCCCAGATAATCCATTCATTCTTTACTTACTGAAGCAAAAAGCTGTCAAGCAACAAAAAACATACAAAAAATAAAATATATATTTTTACTCCTGCACAATTTTCAATTTCTTCCTAATTTGTATTTTTGTTTCCTTCTGACATCTTTATTCTGTCTTATTTTTTTAAATATTATCCTCTCTCTAGAACAAATGCTACCAATCTACTCAGAAGTTCAAAACACCTCAAGCCCTCAAGAATCTTTACCAATATCACATTGCTAGGAATCCATGGGGTTACATCGTGAACCCTGCCTTCCCCTTCCCTCATGCTCTGGTAAGTTCTGTATTGGGGAAGCAAGAAGTAAAGTATTAAAATGCATAAAGTAGTTAGTGTTGAAAGATCCCAAATTGTAATTTAGAAAGAAAGACAGTGATGAAAATGAGAGAAGAGGGAGGGGAAACCATAATCTGGATCTATTATTTGAGGGGGGAAATTGATTTGCAATAAAAGAAGAAAAACTAAATTGTAAACAAACTTACTGTATAGTCTTAATAAAACAATAATTGTCAGTAATAGCAATAATGCAAAATTTTACTTAACTTTTCTGTGTGTGCCCTCGGGAATTTATCATGTTTCCTTATAATTGGTTTCCTAAACATTCTTTATTGTGGGGGAAATTAAAAGCCATTGTCCTTATTTAGTAGGAGAATCATGATTTGAGGAACTATAAGGCAGTGGTAGCCCAGTTTATTTCATTAGGAATAAAATATGAGTGTTTATTGTCCTTCGAGCAGAACATAAAATCAAAACCTTTTCCTTTATTTCCCATGGAGAATAGAGAATAGGTCTCAGCTAGAGAGGTAAAGCAATTTATTATAGAAAACATTATACTGTAACATTTATTTTTATTATTTTATTGATGAGATACAACTTAAATGAATGTATATTTTGTCTATTTTATAGTCAATAAGCATGTGTATAGCAATATGTCACATACAGTAGTAGATGCTCTTCATCCTCATTTATAAATACTACATACAAATTAAAGAATCCACAGAATTTAAATGACAGCCTTATAAGAAACATAGGATAAGATCAGGCCACCAATGTGAACTTTTAGGAGATCACAAAGTGGACTTGAACTAGCAGACACTGCCAAACTCCTAATATCATTTCCTCTTTTATAAGGACATGTATCAATACTTCGGCTATAACAAGAATATAGCACACATATGGATGTTAAACCCAGGTGGGAGCAGGCCAGCGGCTCACCCTGGATTTGAACTCTAGCTCATTCATATCCACAGAAAGTGCTGCCATTCAAATGCTTACCAAGTGTCAGAGATGATAGAGACATTTTAGTGCTAGGCAACAATAACTAAACTTGATCACTGTAAAAAAGTAATTAAAAACTATTCTTTCATTTTAAAGGAATCTGACATCATTTCTCAGCAAGTAAGTCAAAATCATCATATCCACTATAATTAAGAAATTATTTTTATTTTGTTTTCACTGCTCACATTTTTACAAATAATGTTATTTACTTTGTAGCAATATAACCAGAAAATGGACATGAATATGCAAGCCAGAGAGGTAATATTTATTTTTTATTGCTTCATTGAAATAATATACAACGTAAATGCATGTGTGTTTTAACACTTTACAGCTTTGAAAACCTAGGATTATGAAAAATGGTGGTTCATCTATTTACTTATTGTGAATACATGTGAAGGTCTAAGTAAGACACAATTGTACTCTTCTGTGAACCACACTGTAGAAGTTAAGAATAACTGGAATAATTTCTTGCTAATCGTCCATGACTTTCTATAATCATTTGTTTGCAAGTTTATCAAAATGGGTACTCGTACTGCACTCATTTTTAAAGAGGAGGTACATGCTTATTTTATTCTTTCCAACAACCAAAATCACTAAGTTGAAACTGAGGAGGAGTCCTGTTTCCAAAACAATGATGTGCCATAACTGAATTAGGCTGCTTCAGAGAAAAAAAAGATTAATTTTGGAAACATTATACAACAGTAAATCATTTGAAAGTGGGACTAAATGCATTTGGAATTTTAACTTAAATTTGTTATTGCTTTTAATGTGCATTCCTACATCACTGTTAGAAGAAGTTAAATTTTCTGCATCTTCCATCCATCAGGAAGGTTCTATGTACAAAAAGTAACCCTGAAAAGTCAATTGTTCAACAGGATCTTAGTTGCTACTCCTATACTAATATATTCACACTGAATTTATTACCTAGCACCTGAAGCTTATTCATTACCCTGTATATTGGCTAGTTATAGGCCATTATTACATTTATATATAGAATAATATTATTTATTTTGTAGCAACACAACCAGAAAATGGACATGCGTATGCAAGCCAGAGAGGTAATATTTATCTCTTATTGTTTCATTGGTGATGTACAACTTAATTGGAGTCATTTGGGAGGAGAGAGTCTCAACTGAAAAAGAAATGTCCCATTAGGTTGGCAATCTTATTGAACATTTCCTTATTTACTGAATGATGGAGAGCACCTAGACTACTGTGAGTCATGCCATCCCTGGACTGGAGGTCCTGGCTTCTATAAGAAAGCAGGCTGACTAAGACATAAGGAGCAAACCAGCAAGCAACATTCTTGTGTAGCCTCTAAGTCAGTTCCTGCCTCAAGGTTCCTTCCCTGAATTTCTGTCTTGACTTCTCCAAGGAATGGGTTTATAAGCTAGAAGATGAAATAAACCCTTTTCTCCCCTGTTTGGTTTTGCTCCTGCTGTTTTTCAGTAGAGATAGTAAGTCTAATTAAGACAGGATATAAATTTTAAAGGACAGAGTAACCTTAATTTGAGACCAACATTTTTAAAATGTTTGTATTCTTCAGAAATAGCATACATATATGCAATGTACATTGATAAACCTATTCCTCAATCCTCTCCTTCCTACTCTCAAACCCTTCCTTCATATCTACCAATTTTACATCCTTGTGTTTTGCATGTATGCTAATAACCCAATGAGACTGATTAGGGTTTCCTTGTGTACACGGTGTAGGGCCATCCGCTAGAACATGATAACCACAAGAGACTATGTAACTGAAGAAAACTGACATCTCCCAACAGCCTTAAATGTTCAACTAGCGGTGTGGCCCTCTTCCCTTCCTTCTCAAAAGTTGGTTAACTTAATGTTGTGCAGGCCTTGTGCAGGTAGCCGCAGCTGCTGTTGGTTTGTGGTTATAGTATCCCTGTCATATCTAGAAGACATCATTTTACAGCAATTCTCCCTGGCCTCTGGCTTTTACAAAATTTCTGCTCCCTCTTCTACTATGTTCCCTGAACTACTTGGAGATGGAGATAATAAAGACGTCTTATTTAGGGCTGAACACCCTACAGTCACTTACTTTCTGCTTTCTGACAAATTGTGGGTATTTCACTCAGCTCTACAATTTAGTTATATGTTTCTACATTCAACATAAACATATAAATATTTAGTTTATTAAATTAATTACTTTCTTTATTACTTAAGTTAGCCCTAGGGAATCATTCACTCATTTATTATTCATTCATTTTAAAATACATATTCAGCAAATTTTCTGCCCCTTACATACTTTTATATTTGAAGGATATATACAACTGTGATTAAAGGAAGTTTTACAAATTAATTTACATTTCTCTTTATTAAGTTATTGTTGGAAATTTCTATATATAGAGAGAGGATTATGTACAATCAGCACAGTGAGAATAATGTGTTTAATCTTTATTTATTTCTTTAAAGAAACCCTAAAGATGACTATTGATAGGTTGGTGAATTGATTTTATTTGATCTGTATTTGGTTCATGTTTCCAACAGATGACTAAAATATACATGAGATTTTTCTTAGCCCCTTAATTCTGCATCTCTCAACTGAGCTGAAACCTTTCTGGTTAAGACCTCTTATGTAAACTTCCTATCCCAGACACTAAGTTTTACAGTTTCCTCAGTTTCCTTCTCTCTTTTTTTTTAAATCAGAATTTTGCTGTTTTTATGATACAAACTTTAAAATAAGAACTTAGAAAAAATACAAGCTTTACTGGAGTTGGTCCCTGTCATTTTTAACTGTTGTCCTGTCATATGAAAAAGATCTTTAATTCCACAATACTGAGAACATACCTGAAAGAATTCAGTAGCCCTCATTGATTCCTTAATATTATGATTACTATTTTTACTTCTCAGGAAATCTTCTAGTCCTTCATCTAGTGAGTCGATCAGTACCTTTAAATACCAAGTAACCAGATACTTCTTGAGAAATACTGCTTTTTCTTGCTATTGGATGACTATTATAATCAAATGAGGTGTTGTTAATTTTAACAAAACACCCAATAAAATGTATGTGTCTTTGTGGGTCTGTTTGTGTGTTTATTAGGCAAGTGTTCTACAACTAAGTTAACCTCTCTCCTTCCCTCATGGTATCCAGTAGAAATAAATAAACTCTTGTAAGAATTAGACACATGCAAAGAAATGAATTGCTGGCCAGGGCCATCCACACTCCCCATGCTCTCAAATGTGTATGACTGAATTTTGGGTTCATGGAACTAGGCACTTTCAAAATGAACCAAAGCAAGACTGGGATTTTCAATCCCCTTGACTATAGTTAACATAGGGCCTCCGCTTCTGACTTTATAACCCTGTTTACTGAACTGAACCAAAGATCATATAAACCACACATGAAAGAAATGCCTGATCATGCAGAATTAGACAAACAAGTGAGCTCGTCTGGGGACAGGGTTTCCAGGGAGAAGGTGCAGCTGGATGTGAGCCTAGTGGCTTGAGACATAGCCTGTAGTCTTCCTCTTCAGTGACTGGCAAGTGTACTTCCTCTGCTTATTGCTAACCTAGATCTCAAGGCTTCTAATAAAACAGTGGTCTTCCGAGAAAAGGCCTGAGGACGGCCAGACATCTCAACAGAGCCAGGAGTTTCCCTTCCTCCTTTTCATCTTCTGTCTTCCTCTGCCTTCCCACATTGCTTGAAACTTGAAAATGGTAAGAACAAGGAAGATAAATTCAGAATCTGAAGTTGGAGTAGTACATATTTTCCGTTAACTATTTCACTGAGAGATCACAGTCTGATAAGATTTAAAGTCGTACATTCCTGGAAAATGTAACTTTTCGAAGTAGGATATGGCCTTGAATTGTTCAAAGTGATATAGACAAATTTGTCAGTAGATTATCCAAGTGTAGCAGATCCCAGCCCCTAAGGAATGAACAGTGTTTCTCACTGAGGTGAAGTATTTTCTATTCAATTAGATAAATGCCTGTCCAGAACATTTTCTTTTGCATTTCAAACAACTATCTTTATTCTTCACAGAAAACTGCAATGAGTGAGGAAGAACAGACCATCCAAGACTACATGGTAAACTTTCCATACAATCATTTTAACACACTCTCATTCCTGGACACTGCTGAAATTCTAGTGACTAAAAGAAACTTTTAGAGAAAGATGGGTTTTTTGTTGGTGGTGAATTTTGAGGGGAGTTTTGTTTGTTTTTGAGAAGGAGACAAAAGAGTCTTGGAATTTACTAGGTACCCCAAGCTAGAGTCGAACTCAAGTCAATCCTCCTGCTCCAGACCTCCCTCATCCCTGCAACTCCACTCCCCACACTCAGGATAATGACCATAAAAGTCTTCCTCATGTCCTGTGAAGGCTGCTACAGAGCTGGCTCTCAGGATATTGATTCTTTTCCAAACAGTACCCAGCCAACAAGCAGTTCATGGTAATTCTCAACATCACATTGATGTCTATAAAAACTGAAGGGCTAGAAAGATGGTTCCGCAGGTAAAGGCTCTCACCACATAGTCTTTCACTCCCTAGAAATGGGATAGAAATGAAAACCATTTCTCACAAGCTGTCTTCTGATTTCTGCATGCACACACACAGAGATACACACACAAACAAATAAATCAATAAGTAAATAAGTGCGTCTTGTTAACTGGAACTCATCCTAGAGGGAGAGGCCACTGAGCTTAATGGGAGCTTTAATCCCTATAAAATAATCAATCCATGGCCAGGTCCAGAGACGATTCCAAACAGAGCATGTGAAGACTGTCTACCAGTCATGATTTGTGTGGATGCCCCATGCAGCATGTTTCCTGAGTGTTAACTCATCTACGTCTGCCAGACAGCTAACATACAGAGACAAAGTAGCTTAGTTAAGGGTTTTCCTACACACTTGGGAAAGACACGGGGCTAAGACACTTATCTTAGTAATTAACAAATTGCTGTCCTGCTCTTGTACCTGTTTCCTTTTCACTTCCTTTTGGTTCTTTCCCTTTCATTTCTTAGCATTTGGATCTGAATTGACCACAGGCTGTCTACACTCTACGGTTCCTCTGAGAATGCACTCTCGGAGATACTTTTGTTTAAGTAAACAGCCCCTCTCCTGCCATTAAGAATTTATCCACATGAGATCTTTATTCCTTCGATAAGTCCAGGTCTTTTCTGAAGCATGAGAGACTGGTCTAATAATCACATGTGTTCTTCTTAGAACAAAGTGAAACCATGCAGCATGATCACCTGGCCTCAGTTTGTGCAGCTGCTTCATCAATATCAGAAAGCTATGAACCTACGGAGCTATCACCCATACACCCCCAGCCTGGTGAGTGTGCCATGCTTATTTTCAATATGAAGCTTAGTTAAATTTTTAGCAAAAGTAAGATAAAGAAGTGAAAGAGGAAATTTCATAATTTTTCAAGTAAAGAACCTGAAAGGAACTGTAATGAAGTTTCACTAACGCAAAAAATAAACTATACATTATATAAATAAGCCAATTTTCTGAAATTAAAATTATACTTTTTTTGGTCTTTAATAAATGTTAACCAACACCATTTTAACTGTTGAATCAACAGGTTTGTGCATTTTAAAGCACCTGAAATCCTAACAGTAGCTTAAATAAGCTTCGGTTGATATTTATCTTCTACTTGATTAAAAACAAACAGGGTACTGAAACCAGAAAACAGGCAATTTAAAATCAACAATATGTGATTTCTGTCTAAATATTGGATACAAATAGCTGACCATATTAGATATGAACAGTGACATCATTTTATTGCAGTCTTTGATATACATGTAGCATTTAAAGATAGTTTACTTAGATAAAAGTTTTATATGTGATGCTTGTATAGAAGATGGCAAAAACTAGAATATTGCAAATATTTCCATGGAGATTAAAATAAATTTGGTTCATTCATTTTCACAAATAAGGCAATATAATGAGTTTTGCCTTTATATTCTAAATTATTTTTAAGATTCTTGAATTAAGTGTATCTATCTTATTTTTGAAGTGTGCCGATAATTTAAGTGATAATCTAAATAAGATTGTTCTGTAATGAATATGTGCTTAATATTTTTACATAATGTATGTTCAACTTCAATAAAAAATTAGATTGAATATTGCTGGTAAAATTTTATTTACCTAGTACTATGAAATAATTAAAACATTGCTTCAAAATTTAATCAAAAGGCAAACCGCATCATTTAATAAGTACAAGTTATAAACAAGCTTCTCTGTACTTTCCATTAAGCATAAATGCAAATAATTCTTAAATATTGATGTATTCGACATAATTTGGGATGTAGGCAAATACTAATATTAGTTATAAATATTAAAATCGTGCTAAACTAGAATTGTGACATATATCTGTATCTTATATACAAATAAACATTATCTTTTGGATAATAAACATAAATCCATTATTGTCTTTTTAAACAGGTTTGAGCGGAAAATCCATATCCCCACTTTCTTTTCTACTATAATTGCTTCTCATTACCAGTATATTGGGAGATGTATAAAGGAAACAGAAATGCTGAGCCGAAGGAAGACGGCAAAGCAGTTCCTGAATGGCTTCTATTCTTGTTTGCTTATGTTGGGTCTATATGTGAGTTTCATCTCAGCAGAGTTGGAGACGATTAACTATGCTTTCACCACTGTCCCTACATCACTGAACTCCATTGCCTTTCAAAAATAAAACTTTAAGTGCATTCTTTTGTGTGTGATTGTTATTTGTGTTACTTATATTGGTCCAGAAGATTAGTGCCAGGAATATAAAGTTCTTCAACAATTAGATCATAACTCCAAAGACCACAGGATCATGGTTCTATTAAACCATTATTTTACTCTGTCTCTGCCTATTTCTGCTTACAATTTGCCACAGCATTAGTCCCAAAGCCTCACCAAATCCCTACATGTTCCCTCCAATGCCACAGACACAGCAAAGAAATCAGACACTGAGAACCTAACCCTGCTGATGAAATAATTTACATGAGAAAGGGACAAACAATTATGTTGATTAAGAGTTTATAAAGCCTTTATCTTTGGCTAGTGATGAAGAGCAGGCTAAGGCATCAGCTCAGGTATTAGCTTTTAGTTTTAACTCAGGGACATAGCATTTTTAAAAGACAAAACACAATTGTATAAATGATAAAATTGAAGGTCAGAGTACAGAAACCTTGCAACATTTATTTTTGGCAGAACTAAGTAGTAACTTCAGACATAATATGATGATTATATTTTACTTGTACCTTCTTATACTTAATTATTCCTGTTAACACATCTGAACCATGGTAAGGGTTTGAAATTTTCAATTGTGTTGCCAAGGCCAACATGATTGTTGGGGGTATAGAGGGCTGAGAGCTGTCTACACAGTTATCATGAAATAGTCAGGACAAGCTGGCGATACCTTGGTCACTCCAGCTAGAACATAATCCCTCTATGTGTGTTCTCAAATAACAGAATAACAAAAGAATTCAGCCAGTGCCTGTGTGAGCTGCAGTGAGCAACTGCGTGCATCAGTATTTCCAGAGACGGTGGAGGAATGGGAAAAGGATTAAGAAGTAGACAAAATGGAACAAGGATGGTGTTTATTTCAGTTTGGAAATCTGTTTTTCATATTTAGTTATAGGGGAAGCATTAGATGGGATTTGTAGGTAACACAGGATGTCTTTGATTCAAAGACCAGGGATGAAGTCTGTATCTTTGACACCATAAACTGCCCATCCTTTACTTCTTTAGCAGTCCAGTCTATCATTCCCTCTTAGCCCAAGCTCCTTTCCTATACAGTCTAAAGGTTCAACAGTTTTTCTGAAAAGGGTGACTTGACTTGTATTTTGAAAAGACAGAGCAGTTAGAAGCTATGAGAACTCTTCTTTGTCCTCCTAGAACTTCCATTCCTTAGCAATCTGATGATGCTGCATTCTGCCCGCTACATTCTCTGGTGGCCTCACTTCTCCCAGACTTCATCCTTGATAATTGAAAATATCCTCATAGTCGATATAAATCTTCTGCCTTTCTACACTGGAGCAATTCTTCCTGGACAATATCTGGCAATGTAAGACTAAAGCGAATGCTTACTTCCGTTCACTCTGAGCAGCTGAGTCTCAAAGTAAGTTCCTTTTCTAAATTTTGATGGTTGCTAAGAACATCTCGTTGTATCCTTTTCTTGCCAGAATTTAAGGTAGCAGTCTTCCTAGAATTACCTTAAGCTTCAAAAATACTTCAGTTTCTATTTGGCAATATTGAATCCATGGAATATAAATACAACCCACTTCTTGATACATTGATAACTTTATTTTAACCTTGGTGTAATATGCTGATAACTTGATTTAAATCTGAAAATAATTTTAACTCTCCCCTCAAGTTCCTAAGGGCATATGATCTTCCTTACTTCAAAGCTAGTAACTCTCTTCAGTTTTTAATTCCCAAGTTTTCTATACATGTGAGGGAATGTTTTATCAAAAGTAATAACTTTATTACCCAAAATTAGTCAGGCATTATTCGTTTTTAAGGTGTCTTATAGATTCTCTGAACTAACCTTAAGATTATTAAAATTTATTTCTATTTTATTAGTAATATAGCTACTGATATTGTAGCTCAATGGTGATAAATTCGTATCAGAAATGAAATGCTTCTTGCGGGAGTACTATGCCACATGGTTCTTGTCATGATATACTGTCTGATAATTCTTCACCAAGGTATATTCTGCGGATTCCTATCCTCTACACAATACTAGTGTTTTTAGGGCTTTCAACTCAGCTACATATTTTCTAACTTTACAAGTTTTCCATACAATCTGCTTCACTCAATCATTTAAATTTACACTGATGATTTGCTGATTAAAAATGTAGTTTCCAGTTCTCTAAATTCATTTCAAATGTGCTGCCAACTCTCCAGCTATACACATAATTATCTTCTGAATATCTTCCTACAATTTCTGCTTTAAGAAAATTATATAACTGTAATATAAAATTAAGAAATAAGCATCATTTCTTTCCATTACTTAAGACATTATCTAGTATTGAACTTATTTCATATATTTTGGAACCAATATTTTACTGTAACAGGAACTGTAACAAAGCAACCAATCATGTCTCCCTTTGTCATTTTAAGTAACCTTAAGGGTTTTCAGAGTCCAGATTCACGATGGACCTCTGTGACATAGTTGGACTGATAATATTTTTTCCCCACTTGTTCTTTCTACATTTGGTGACACCACCGGAGATTTAGAAACATTAAAGCATAAAACATATTACAAACATCACAGCCTTGTGTTTTTACATTCACAAAATCTGATACCTTTTCAGATCATTTACCTTTTTAAATGAAACCATTTGAAATTATTATTATACAATAATAAATATATTATTGTATTTATCATTAAATCTCCAGGACCTATAGTAATGCCGGATAATCATTGAATGACTAAAGAGAAAAAAAGGCAGAAGGGGAGATGAGAATAGAGATGAGAAGGAAAGTTGGGAGATGGAAATAGAAAGAATATGACAAAAAACGAGAGGAAAGGAACCAAAAATATGAGTTTGAAAAGTTAGTGAGTGGTTGCTAAATATTATGGGGGAGTAAAATAGCTGAGTGCACAGAACCCACTCAAAGTAAGTTTTAGGGTGATGGAATTTATGTATAGTAGTGGGCTTGTGAGTAAGTAATAGTCAGAATACAATGTTTGACCATTAACAGTGATTACTGTTAATTGTAAATAGAAAAAAAAGTCAATAAATTAGGATGACATGGAAATTTCAGATAAAGTGAATCTAACAGAATAAAAACGCAGAGCCTGGCCTTGCTGAAAAAGGAAGCTCAATTACTAATATAAAGTTACCTTTAGAATTAAGCCTCCCAAAAAATTATTTACCATCAATCAGCATTTTTGAACTGAAAATTATTTAAAACATGATGTTGGTGGGGTAGACCTCTAAAACACAGTATGTGCTTGCCATTCCATTTGGTTACCCCAAAACTAGATGATAAGACCTATTGTTGTTGACACCACACACCTCAGAAATGCAAGACAGAGGAAGTGGGCTGGAACTGAGTGGGAAAATTGTTCCCTACAGGGCAGTTTTCATGGTCCTAGAAAATTCTATTCAGGCTGCTGGGGAGAAAGGCTATCGATGGTCTGTATATCCTGTGTGTCCACTTGTGCTATGGTGGCACTACTGGTATGGAGACACCCACTCCTCCTGGAAGGGAGGGCATGAGATTAGGGCATGAGATCAGGGCTGTATTCTGTTGTTTATTTAAACTGCATGGTGTCCAACTGCCTGCCAAATATATTTGCTTAAAGTCATAAACAATTGCCACTGTAGGCCTTAATTAAAGAAATCCCTCTACCCGTAAACAAAGATGTACACAAAGAGTTGTGGCTGAACAAGATACAGAGAATGGGTGACATAAGACTGACTATTCAGCTGTAAACATCTACCTTCTGCAAAGCTTCTGCAGGTAAACATCTACCTTCTGCAGAGCCAGTAAATAAGGAGAATGACCACAAAATAATATCTGGGCTAGGGAGAGACTTCCCTTTACAGCCCAGAGGGGAGTTTCAAAAAGAGTCAGAGTAAGGGAGAAAGGGAGGACTGGAGAAAGACAAAAAAAAAAAAAAAGTCTCCATAGAGGGACTGAGCAAGGAAGCCAGAGGAGTCTCTTCAGACATCAGCCTTGAGAGCAACCAACCCAGCTAATCCTCCCAGGGAGTCTCAAAGCAATCACCAGGACAGTGTGAATTTCTATAACCATTTAGGGAAACAAAAGTTTTCCAGCAATGATTAAGTTTGGCATAGCATGCATGACAAGAAGCATGGTGATGAAAGGAACCCTAGCCTGGAGCTGTTAAGTAGACAGTGTCTAACTCTGTGTCCCAGACAGAATGGCAAAGAGGAGTGGACTTGTCTCAAGCTGTGGATTGAAGCTTAAAGTTCCAAGTCTCATCTCTAATACTTGGCTCTTTAAGAACTATAATTACATTTTACCACAATTTCTTCGGTTCTTTGGGGGGGGTTCATTTCTCTTTTCTTCTTCTTTACAGTAAGTCTAACAAGTCTGTGATCAAATATTTTTGGTTTTGTGTTCTGTTTTCTCTCTCTCTCTTTCTTTCTCTCTCTCTCTCTCTCTCTCTCTCTCTCTGTGTGTGTGTGTGTGTGTGTGTGTGTGTGTGTGTGTGTGCGCGCGCGCATGTGTATATATGTGTTCACGTGTGTTTGCTGTAATCTTTAATGTGCATCCCTACTTTCAGCGTCTGTCAATTTTGGAAGACTCGTGGTCATTTTTTATTTAACTGCTCTTTTTTGTTTTTCTTTGATTCTCCTGTGTTTGCAACTACAAATGTGTTTAGACATTTACTGTTTAGGCAGGGTTTCATGTTGGTAATTTCTTTATGGAATATCTTTAGGTTTTTGGATATTTTCCTGGGAAATTTTGCATCAACTATTTAAAAACATTCCATTTATCCATTACTGAATCTTTGATTCCTGGCATCTACATTTTGTTCCTTCAAATAGCTCTTACCTCTTTGCCAAAATTTCCCCTGTGAACCTTCATCTTTTCTGCCTTTATCACCAGAATCTTGACGCTATTACAGTTAAGCACTGGATTTGAGAGTTCAAAAATCTACACTAACAACTGATTGCAGTATTTTTATAATTTTCAGACATTTTTCTTGATTTTCTGCAGTTTTAATTTTTGTGTGTCTATTATATGTTATAGTTCATTGGTGAAATAAATATGTTTATGCTGGTACATAGCCATATATTGTCTTCTGAGAGACCATTACTGTAGAGAGTTGTATTTGTCTCTTACATGAGCAGCCACATGATACTTACAAAGTGATTTTCACTCACTCCTGAAAAATACTACAGCTATTTTAAGGATCCAAACAAGCATCCAACAGCTGACTCATATTGCTCAGATGTATGACTAGGGAGCGTCTAGACAGTATTATGCAATGTGTCATTTGTTATTTTATATAACACTTTATAAGAGATAGTAGATTGAAGCCGGGCGGTGGTGGCGCACGCCTTTAATCCCAGCACTCGGGAGGCAGAGGCAGGCGAATCCCTGTGAGTTCGAGGCCAGCCTGGTCTACAAGAGCTAGTTCCAGGACAGGCACCAAAAACTACAGAGAAACCCTGTCTCGAAAAATAAAAAAAATAAAAAAAAAAAAAAAAAAGAGATAGTAGATTGCCAATAAGTTTATACTATAGTAGAGTTATTTCCATTTTTAATGTTTGTTCACAGTAGGAAATCCACATTGCCTAAGCATATTTTTAAGTCTGTGAGACTTAAATGTGTGCATTCAATTTATTTTCATTATATCCACCCTCCAGTCACTTCCCTAACTTCTTCCAGACTCACCCCAACTATCGACATCCTCTTTCAGCAAATTGTACTCTGGTTTATAAACAGATTTCTGTTTGTGTTATCCATGTACCCATGAGTGTGGGGCCATACATGGAACTGTGAGCCACCTAAAAAGGCCATACACTTATAAAAAATAAAACTGGCTCTCCTCCCAGAGGTCATCAGTTGTCAATATCACTTAAGAATGGGAGCTTGTTTACCTACCCTCTGGCATGCTAGAAGGCTAATTTGTTTGCTCTTTTGGAGGTCTTGCAAAGGCAACCATAACCAATGTGAGTTCATATGGCCTGGAATGTTGTAATGTACAGAAAAATCTCTTTTACCGGGGTCTTACCTGTCTTTTGACTCTTATAAAGTTGCTGTTCTCTCTTTCAAAATAGTCCCTGAGCCTTAGGAAAGTAGGTGATATAGATGTCCCATTTGCAGCTGAGCACTCCACAGACACTCTCTGCTCTTTAACCAGTTGTGAGCTTCTGCACTAATTACCTTTCACTCACACAGAAAGTCGTCTGATGAGGACAGAGAGCTGCACTAATCTGTAGATACAGAGATATAAATTCGGAGAGTAGCTTGGTACTATGTTCTCTTATCAAAACAAGAGTAGCAGATCCACCCTTGAACCCCTAAGCTCACTAGCCATGGGTTCCTGACCAGATTAGCCATACTGGGCATTTATTTCTTCCTAAGAAGCAGACCTTCAATTAGAAAATGGTCGGTTACCCAAAAACATTCCTGCCAGTATTGCAGGAATCTACTTATCTTGCCACAAGGATCATTATTAGATTTGTGTGTTTATCTTGCAGTACCTGTAGAATTCAGGGAATTAGAAAGGAGGTATGGATGTGTAGTGGAAAGAAATAATATATGGGAGGGTATAGCAGAACCCAGATGAGATGAAATAGGAAAGGGTAGCAGAGAGAGAGGTCTAAGTGGAGAGGGGTAGAAGAATAAAATATAGGAGGCAGTAAAAAGGATGTTTGGAAAACTATATAGAAACCTATTATTTTATAAGCCTTTTATATTCATATAAAATAGTTTAATTGGAGTTAATCCTCCATGGGGTATAATGCTTCTCAGAAGTCATAGTTTATGTCAAATAAAAGGTTCAATGATAGTTGTAGAGTTACCTCCCCTTTAGTTTTTGGTCACAGATGTCCCAGAGACCTTCGAAGCAAGACCTATTTTGGGTGCTCTTGGATGGTCAACAGAACTAGATGGTAAGACCCTGTTGCTAAAGACACCATGCACTTTTGACACCTGACATGGAGAAATCAAGTTTGTCCTGACCAGGAAGTTTCCTCCCTGCTAGATTGCTTTGAAGTACTGGAAGGTTTTGCGGTATGTTAGGGAGAAAAGACTAAATCTCACTTAGCGTGAACTCTCTGAAATTCATTTATATCACTGAAACAGGAAGAATGAAATTGTTGAAGAGTAGTTATTCATTCATGATATCAAATGCTAAATAGAAGATAAAATAAAGCATAAAATTGCTTCAGTTTGCCTTCTAACTGATACTATAATATAGTCTAGTAAATATTTCCAAAATGTGTTTAGGGATCAAGCACCAGAGAGTTCCCAAATGTGTCTTTGATTGTCTTGCTATGTAAATAACAACCCATAAAAATAACACCCCGAGTCTTCTAGTTTCCTGAAATGAGGAGAGCTACGCATACTCATACTAATTTCTTCTCCTCAGATTTGGTACTAATTTGCTTCAACTAAAACAATAATAATAATAATAATAATAATAATAATAATCTAAAGGACTTCTTATAAATATCCCTACAGAAAAGGGGAGTGAGACATTTAGTTCAAATCAGGACCAGAATCTCTAACCTTTGGTTCTACCCTAAAAACTAGGTACCTTTTTCCCATTCTAAAATGCTCTTGATTCTTTAAAGTTCCCGATTGATCTCAGATACATAAACTCAATAAAATAACTATAAACACATGATGGTTTCACATTCTTTCCTTGTTTTGGACACTCTGGTACCAGGTTATGTTTAGTCATTGGAATAAACTCCACAAGATAGTTTTTATCTGTTTGAAATTCTCACAGGTCTGTTACTTACTGAACAATAGAATCAAGCAAAATCTCTAGTTAACAATATGTCAGAAAATAAGCATGAAAATAAGATCAAAATCTGTATTATATGAACAAGAAAGATTTCTTTGCCTTTGGAATATTCTAAAGAACTAAATCACAAGTCCTGTGTATCAATGTTGAAATATCATGAGACAAGACAGCACAAGAGATTTTTAAATTTTATTAAGTCTTAGATTACTTCAATTCTCAGTGCATTCCACCGTTTTAATTCTGTATTGCTAATTATCGATTGTTAGTTATTCTGAAATGAATAAATTTTTTGTACATCTTTTATATAAAATTAGTGATCACCAGGTCTTTAATAGAATTGCTCATTAATTTGAGCTTCCTTCAATGTTTTCTTATTGTGCTGGCTATACTCTAACTTGGGGCCATTGCACAGACTCATAATGACCAGTTTCCAAAAGAGACCCACGATAAAATAGGCTTGTGAAAATCTGTCAACTGCCAATAAAATCTTATTTCAGAAATTCAGTTAAAGATAAAGGCAGTCGGTGGTTTTTAGAGTGGTCACCATGTAAACTAAATTTATATAGCCAACCATTAAGTCGTGCTAATAACATACTAATTATGCCTGGCTGTAAGATAAATTGTGAATGTGTTAATATACACCTCAATGAAACCTGACATAATTTTATAATTTTAGAAAGATCCTTTTAACTACCTAACATCACTTTTTCTGTTTGGTTATCATATAAATGCTTCTAAAGGGATTTAGTCTTTAACAAAGGAAAGCATCATTATTCTGAGAAGGACTGTAAATATGGTAGAAGAAAATAAAATAAATTCAGAAATGCAGGAATCATCTCAAAAGGAGGTCCCACCCACCTTATAGAACTCTGAATGTGGGCACAATGAATTCCAAAATTTCCAGTGAAGAACAACAGCAAGATATATATACATATATATATATATATATATATATATATACATATATATATATATTTGTGTGTGTGTGTATAGTTTCTAAACCATTAAAATCATTAAACAAATAACTCAAGAAATGCCTCTGAGGATTTTTCCATAATTCTCTAATGCTGCTAATGTGTAAACAGAATGACACACAAAATGCTTACCATATATTACAATTTTTAGACAGCATTATATCCATTATTCTTTTCTTTAATGTCTTAATAAAAATCCAGTGTGCCACCCAAGGATCACAACAGAAGTCATGCAACATGTGGTCCAAAATATACTGAACATGTAAGCGGTTGAGCAATGTTGGAAAAAGCAAGACATAGACACTGGGTATTTCTTCCAGGACTTTTTCTGCAAACATAGCTCTACAAACCATACTTTCTTAAAGGTTCAGCAGCAACTATACATGGTCTCATCTCACAAACTTGGAATTCCCTCATATTATTAGACTATACATATCATAAAATTGGTGCAAATACCACAAAAATTATAGGTTATAGGAAATAAATAAAAATTATGGAAACCAGTATGAATAGTTAATATATAACTATGAGCAGTTGTTAAATATACCTTAGATATACTGATCATTTAAATATTTATTTCAAATAGATCAAGGGTTTAATATCATTCTTGATATAGTTTGGATACTACTATTTTTTCACATTTGGGAACTCAGATTGATGCTGAAATATTGTCTTGGTATGGAGATTTTTTTTTAAGAATGGAGTCTCATATTTTTGAAGGGAAGAGCTATAAACCTTAAGAATAAAGCAACTAGAGATTTAATGCTGCTGTATCCTCCTCCCACAAAAAACAAAGTCAAAAGACATACATCTAAATATATGAATACTCCATTATTCTTAGGTGACATAAAATATGAGATAAATAAAGGTCTAATACGCCAATGGCAAAAAAAAAACATTGAAAATGAGAACTTTTGCGGGAGAATTGTCTGTATTCTGTCAATCATGTTTTGAATAAAAGCTGATTGGCCAGGCAGGAAATATAGGCGGGAAAACCAGACAGGAAGTAGAACAGGAGAATTCTGGGAAGGAGGAAGCTGATTCCTCCCATTCCTGCCCAGATCACCGAAGCAACAGGATGTGATCTGCTCCACTGAAAAAGGTACTGATCCATATGGCAAAAACATAGATCAGAATAATGGGTTAATATAAGCAACAAGAGCTAATAAGTAGCCTGACCTAATGGACCAATCAACTTTATAACTTAGAGATCTCTGTGTGATTTTTCTTTGGAGTTAAACAGTTGGGGGTACCAGGCAGGACAGAAAACTCCAACAAGCAAGTTGGCCCTCATGTTACAAACTTTTCTAGGTGGATGATAGCAGTCTCCCATTGAGTCAATAGATGCAAAGTCTTAAAAAAAACACCCCACAGAGTTACTACTTAAAGCAATTCTGTTTCTTGATATAGCCTCCAAAACAGATTAATTGCAAAAGATATCCTTGAGTAACAAAGTGAATTTACTTCCATATAAAGAAAATTGGTTTAGAAATTGTTTAATCACTGAAAAGTGAAAAAAAATGAATGGGCTTTAGTGTCATCCCCATTAAACCATGCTGACATAGCTAATTAGCAGGACATCCTTTCTGTTAAGTGTCATCCTTGTCAGACAAGTAAACTCACACAACACCTGTTTCTCTCTGAGAGAAATAATTTAAAACATTCTGTATACTTTCTGAAAAATAAATCTTCATGTTCACAGGGCCAATCAAAATGAAGTTACTTCTTTGGGCCTGCATCATATGTGTTGCTTTTGCAAAAAGGGTAAGTAACTAGAATCTCACATTTGCAGCAATGGACGAAAATACCCACTAAGTGTTGGTGAGAAGTCATGCTGACGGTGAAATGAGTACAGTGTTGATACGCATCATCAGAGAAACGTGCTGCGCACATAAATTGGGCTTTTTTAAAATCCTGAAAGGAAATTTTCAAAAGCAAAATAATAGATTCTAAAACATGGAACATATCAACAGCTTGAAGAGGTGAATTCACAAGCAGGAAGCTGGCAGAAGGAAGCATGACAGATAATCTTAGCAGGGTTTCTCCAGCAGTGAAATCTCATTGCCGAGATAGCTACGGGGTATGAATATGAATCAAAGGATACTCAAGGGAGTAGAAGTAAATGGACATGAGTGGAATGTGAATCAGTGGGGCTCTAGATCATTTTTTTTCATTCATAGAATCCCACTATTCAGTCCTGGCTGGTTTGGAACTCCTTACGGAGACCAAGTTGGCCTCAAAATCAGAGACTTGTCTGCCTTTGTCTTCTGGATGCTGCAACTAAGGGTGTGGGCACCCAATACCTGACCTGAAAGCATTTTAATACTAACAAACGAGTGTGTTAAATTTTCTTTTTTGGAAAATAGGAACATCCACTCCAAGTAATTACTTTGAATACTAAGTAAGATAAATACTGAAAGTGATTAGCAATATTTCCATGATGGAGTAGAAACTCAGACAATGTGACACTTCTAATTATTATCAGCTAAATTCCAAATTATTATTATGTCCTTTAAATGTTTCTAAGTTAATTTCTAATTCATAAGATAGTATGTATTGAGTTTCCTACACTAGTTTTTATTCTTCAGGTTACCTTAACCATGGTGAATTCATAAGACATAATGAAATTTCACCAGAAAACATTGTAAGATCTACAAAAAGTGTCAAAAGATCCAATACACACACACACACACACACACACACACACACACACACACTCACAAGCACACACAGCAGCACCAGGTTGGTAAAAGAGAAAAGTAAAAACATGTATTGTTGAGAGTCATATGACCTTTCATATGGAAAAGATTTCTCTGCACACACAGTGTTGCAAACCAGATTCTGTTCAGTCAAATTAACACTTCCTGTCCAAAACATCATAATGATTATGATGGCAAAGCTACTTAATTCAGACCACAGACTCATATTAAGAAAAGATTATAAGGTTATGCAAATTCTTCAGTAACAGGAAGGTTTGAATGCAGGTGTTTTCAGTTAAATAACCACATTAAAATATTTTTCTTTGTTTTAGAGGCGCTATCCCTTCATTAATAAGGTAAGAACTTTTTGTTTTTATAAAAATACATGTTTTACATTAAGTATACTTGTATTTAAAGATTCTCTATATCCTTGGAAATACAATTAACTTTGATTGCTATTAAAATATTTTTATTAATTTATTCATGTTAGATGACAAAAATGAATGGAATATAAGCATACCTATGATAAACATATTTACCAGCAAACCTACATTTCTAATGAGAAGAAGCATAAAAAGCTCACCTTTTATGGTGTAGTACAAGTACAAGTTTGCTATGTCCTGATTTAACATCATGCATCTATGATATTTTTTAATTTGTACTTAAGTAATATAACTGATGGACAATGACATGAGGTATTAGAACAGAAAACACGAGATAATAAACAACTATATATTCAATTATGTATTTTGTTTGTGTTTGGGTTGTTTTTTCATTTAAAGCGGAGAGATTTGAGAAAAGGTCTCATATAGCCCAGGGCAGCCTCAAATTCTGTGTCTCTGACCATGATGTTTAATTTCGATCCTCCTGCTGCAACCAAGTGTTTGGATTTTAGATATCTACCATCATTCCTGACTGAATTTCTTCTAGATATTGGAAACTAGAAGTGGTATATGATCATACCCGAGGAACTGCATGATTTCTGTGCAGCAAATAGTCACAAATTATTCCATGTAGGAGACAAAGTGCTTAATGCTATTTTTTTTCTTTGGTTTTTTATAATATTTGTCTCCAATGAAAAGTGTTTTTATCCATCAGTGTGCTATGCACTAATAGAAAAGTGTAGCAAAGAAAAACCCAAAAGAAATGGCCCAGGATGACAGTGCTTTTGAATAAAAACAACTAAACTGAAACTTTTAAAACTTTTTAAAACTGAAAGAGTTTTATTTGTTATTTTTGATTTTTACAACCATCAACTCCTGCAGTGCTTTAACCTATAATAAAAAAACAATTGACTTTTGCCACTGTGCCTGTCCTGGGAAGTTATTTCTTGTGCATATCTTATACCTTAGGGAATGTGGAAGAATGATCTATTGGAAAACTTTAAGATTGGCAATTCTAGAGAACCAATCTAAAATTGGAGAACAATATTAAGTTTTAAATGGAAAGTTTGGCTAGCTGGAGGTGTAGTATTCTAGGCATTTGCAAAAGAAATCTGGCTACCCTTTGTAATAGGCACTAGGATCCCAGTGCCTACAACTAGGGTACCACAAAGCAAATACTGTGTGTACATATATATGTATATACATATACATATATGTATATATAAACACATAAATATAAAGAAATAATATTATTCAAGAAAAAGCATAAATATTTCAAAGTCCCTAAAAAAGTCCATTTACTGAGAAAATATGCTGAGAGCTTCATTTAATAGCTAAGATTTTAAAGTAAGCACAAATGAGCATATAATGTGGCTCTCTGTTGAAAACAAGGAACTCGTTATGAAAACACATAAAAAGTTTTGATTCCGGTATTTGAAAGTTTCCAGATAGACTATGGAAGTGAAGTGGCAGCATAGAAACACTGGAAGTGGGTAGACATAATCCTTGAATATCCATGGTGTTGAGAGGCTAGGGGATTGTATTCATGTGTTCATAGGGGGCTGCGCATGGGTATGGTGGTGTGTGTGTGCACGCATATGTGAAGAACAGAAATCAACATTGGTATCTTACACAGTTGTGTTGTTCTCTACCTTAAATTTCAAGCCAAGGTCACGTCTCTTACTCATTCAGGGATTAGGCAAGGCCGGCTGCCAACAACTGTGAATACCCTCCTGTATTCATGTCCTACCTGCCCACCCCACAAACTGGGATTATAGTTAAATATCTCTGTGGCTGGCTTTTGTAAACAATAATTCCACATATATAATATTCTTTATTTTTTATTAGTCCTTTTAGAGTTTCAAGTTTCATACAATGTGTTTTAGCCATATTTACCCCTCTGCCCAACTCTGTTACATCTGGTTTTTGGGTGAATGCTGGAGATAAAAGATTGTTCCCCATGCTTGTACAAACAGGTGCTTTGCGGACTGAGCTGTCTCCTCGGCCGTGTATATCACATGACTCTTTAAGTTTTATTTATTTATATAGCATTTTTGTTACTTTTGAACTTTTCATACAATATATTTTGGTCATATGTTTTCTCCTCTCCCAAGTCCTCCCGGATTCTCCCCACCTCCCTACCCACCCAACTTCATTTTCTTTCTCTCTCTCTCTCAAAAAAATCCCATAGCTAAAAAGATAAAGCCAGGCAAACAAAACAAGATAAAACTAAGAAGACAAAAAACACTAAGCAATAACAAAAGAAAAGAACACACACATTCACACACACACACACACAAAAGTGTCTGTATAGTATTGATAAACTACTCCTGAACTTGAGGCTCCATCAAGCCAATTCTCCCCTCTAGCAGAAGTTATCAATTGCAAATAGCTTCTTGGTTAGGGGTGGGACTTTGCACCCACTTCCTCTTCTCTGTGTTAGGAATGTGGCTGGTTAGAATTTGTGAAGGTCTTGTGCATGCTGTCACAGTCTCTGTGAGTTCATTTGTGGATCAGTCTTGTGTCTGGAAGACACTGTTTTTTTGGAGTCATTCACCACCTCTGGTTCTTACAACCTTTGCCTCCTAAGTGATCTGAGGATTCTCACTGTCTGCATGTTGTTCAGTTCTGGGTCTTGGTGTTAACTGCCATCTGCTGCAAAAAGCAAATACTCTGGTGGCAATTGAGCGATGCACTGATCTATGGGTACAGTAGTATATCATTAAAAGTAACTGTACTGCTATGGCTATTTAGCAGAATTGTAATATTGGATCCTCCCTCTCCACCTGGGCCATTGTCTCATTGATTCTCAGACTCTTCCCTCACTAATATTGTCAGGTGTCAAACGCATTTACAGAATGTTTACTGAGAGTCAGTTATTATGGTACATACCTATGATCTCAGAACCCAGGAGACCAACCTAGGAAGATTGCTATAACTTTGAGATCAGCATGGATTATATATCAAGTACCAAGCCCAAAGCCACACAGCATAAATAACTGTCTCAAAAGAAAAATTAACAATAACAAGATGATATATAGTTATAGAAAACTAAAAGTAAGTCAACCACCTATGGCTCTTAAAAAAGGAAAATTACAAAAACTTCATTACTCACAACTCCTCCAATTGTAAACAGGGATTTGAAGTGTTATTTATTCTTTCAATGACACCAAGTTTAAAACAAGTCTTTCTTTGTTTCAGAAATCACCCTCACCCAGTGAAGAGGTAAAGTATGTTCACATCTATCTATAATTAAATAGAAAAATATACTGCTTATAATATTTTGCTTTAAGATATCATTTTCCATTAAATAATGTTAAATAATTCAGTTTTATTATGTTTTTCCTTGAAGTAATAGGGATTTATTTAGGAACATGCTCACTTCTTTTCCTCTCATGGCCAACTTATGCATACATTTGTACCCAAATATGTATTATTTATCCAAACTGACATCCTGCCTACCATTGTGCTTACTTACTAGGTTGAGTAGGTTTTACTATGAAACACAATCTTATAAAGTATAGTTGAGAAGGCAGGACTTTCAAAAATGTAAAAACTGAATCTATATACAAAGGAAGTCTATTATTAGGAAAACACCTTGAAATGAATCTAAATAAAACAACTGTGCATGAAATCATTAAGTTCAGTTTCTCAAAATTGTTTGGATTGTAATTAGGCTGCAGCTATAGAAGATATGCATATTCTAAGATCTTGATTTGCACATTATGGATGATCTGCTCATAAAAATATTTATGACATGACATAAAATATGTATGCATGAGCAACAAACATTTTTATTTTTTGTGAATTCTTACATAATTATGTGACCTGAGCTTCCAGACTGTCTTCCAGAATGGGATAGACAAATATAGAACAGCCAGAGGAACTTCTGGATGTCTTATCATGAAAGAAAATATGAAAACTTGATGAAAATTTTGTGATCAATTTTATTAAAATACCCATTTAAAACCAGAGATTGTACTGGGGAAATTATATATGAAAAGCCAAGTTCCATATTTCCTGTCCACTCTTCTGATAACAATTCCTTGAAGGAGTTGAAATTGATAAAAAACAGGACAGATCCAATTCACAGGTCACACACAGTCCTATCCCTGGAAGAGGAATACGGAAGTGAGTGCCTCAGTGGAAAAATTTAGAGACAAGGTGCATGCCAAGCGCAGCAGGCATGGAGCAAGAACATGGTGGACAGAAGGCTGGAAGAACCAGTCCACTCATCTATGTCCGTCCTGCTTTGCTCTTCTTTGTCCACACTCTTCTGCCGGAATACACTAACCTGTACACAAAGTGCTGCTTCTTCAGTGTGTAACACTCATTTGCCTATATGCAAAGTGATCCTCCTACATTCTGGGTTTATTTTCTCGAACTATTTTTATTTCAATTATCATGAATGCATATTAGTTTTTAAGAAAGACTAAGTGGGTGCTCTTTAAAAAACATTACTTACATATGACCATAATCATAACCGAAATAGAGGTATAGACAGTCAACTAGAATGAACTCCTTTTCTTCTATTTAGGATTACTTTGGACATCGCTACCCACTTAATCCACCTCTCAATATCCCATACGGCTTATGGAATGATAATTTACCACCTTTTCTTTTGCCTCCTCTTGAAAATCACCAAGCAAATACCATCACCAAATTCCCTGGAAATTCTGAGCTTGAAAGAGGACTATCTCCATACCCCTGGATTCTAACTTCTAAAGTTCACTATGTCTTCCAAAACCCTAACTATCCCTCGGAGGCCTCACTGAATGGTCCCACAGTATCGGCTCCTCTTGCTCCTCCCCCACCCCCTCCTCCCAGGCCATATCCCTTTGTCATACCTCCAAAGATTTCTGTTTCACCCATTACATCAGAGCCTGGCGCAGCCCTGGCAGTGCCTCCCGTAGGCGAGGCTTTGGTACCTGAGTTCCCTGCAGATAAAACTATTTCAGGCTTGCCTACTGCAGTCAAATTTGGACCACCCCTCCCACTTTCCGAACCCAAAGCTCCCGCAGCTGAGCCTGTGCCAGCCCAGTTTGCCGCTCCTGAACCTGTTGCAGCCCAGTTTGCTCCTGAACCTATTGGGGTAGCTGAGCCTGCTGCAGGCCACCCAATGGCACCCGAACCCGCTACACTACCCTCTGTGGCTGCAGCCCAGCTTATACCAGCAGAACCCACTCCAGGAGGCATGTCTGCTGAAAACAAAGCTGCCTCAGGAGAGCCTGCGGTAGCCCAGGCTATACCGGTTGAGCCTGTTGTAGGCCCAGCTGCTGAAGTCAGGCCTCCTGCCCTTGAGCCTGCTGGAGGCCTACTTCCTCCGGCTGAACTTCTTGTGAGCCAGTCTGCTGTGGGAAAACCTCTTATACCTGAGTCTACTGAACTGAAACCCGAGGGAGCGGAGCCTATGGAGGCCAAATCTGGTAGCCAAGAACCTCTGCCTTTTGTTTTGTACCAGGTGGGTTACCTCCTTTACTGCTGAGTGCGTGGCACTTGTAGAAGGGAAGACACAACTTCTGTACAAGAAACACACCTGTTCAGGGTTAGGAGCTGCTGTTTTAGTAGACAGTTAGTCGACAAATAAATATTGAAAGTGTATAAGGAGTTTGCATATACCCATGAAAAAAATTTTCAGAATTCGAATATTTGAATATATCTACTAGAATGTACCCCAATGCCTCTTGTTTCCTCTCACGTCTTCTCACATCTCACATCTTTGATAAACTTCCTGTTAGATGAAAATGATGAGCTGGTGCTAGAGAGATAGCTCAGTGGTTAAGAATACTTATTCTTGTAGAAGACCCAGGTTCAATTCTCAGCACCCACATCCTTCTGTAACTTTAGTTCCATGGGACCCAGCATCCTTTTCGGGCCTCCACATGCCCCAGGCACATATAAAAGTTTTAAACTCATTAGCTGGACAAATTTACCTTATTTATCATATTATAGGAAGAATTAATATTTTCCCATGTACTATGCACAGATAATACACACACACACACACGCACACACACACACACAAAAGCATGCATGCGTGCACAAACACTCAACATTAACCTATAATGTGCAACCCCTAGACTCTGTGCAGAGAATATGTGAAAATAATTACTGGTCCCCCTTTTCTGCTCCTGTGAGGAATGACTATTCTTCACAACATGACATTCAAATCATGAGAAACTTCTTCTTCCTCATAATTATTTCAGTTCTCGGATAGGGTCTTATTATTAATCGAGGCTAGCCCAGAACTCACAGAGGCACACCTCCTGAGTGTTAAAATAAAGCTGTGCACCACCACACCCAGCTCCTTTCCCGTAATGTGAAGCATATATTTTGTTTCAGGCAAGAGAGGGAATCCACTTTATGTTACTCATCATGTCTGGAAGCAGATTTCTCTTGACCTTTTATAAGACATCTCAGAATTGCTCAATTATTTGGGAAAGAAAGCCCTCGTGCTAGCAAACGGAGTATATTTTAATTATAAATAAAAATATCCTTTTCCTTTTAGGGAGAGAAGTGAGGTTTCCTGGAAAAGAGACTACTATTCATTTGTGTCTGTAAGTAATTCGTACCAATGAGATATGGGTGTTGTAGGTGAACTATCTTTAGATATGTGCGTGTGTGTGTATACACGTAAATATATATGCATATATGCAAATGTATATTACATTATAATACATATATTACAACATAGAAGTGAGAAAGTGAGGTGCAATCACTGGTTACCTGTGTCCCAGAAGTTAAGACATGATGAATTTATGTACTGTGTAAATTTTTCAGGCTGTTTTGAGACTAGATGGTTCTTCAAAATTATCCAAAGTGGTTATGACCTAACTATTCTGTATAATAGTCATCAGTTCAGGACAAGCTTCAATAAATGGCATGGAGACTAAACTCTAGAGAAGTGTTGTCCGTTAAGGACCAGTGGACAATTCTGTCTGTTTTCTACTAGCTTGCATCCTTACCCAGTTTCAAGTTCTCTATCTCACCTCAATCACTGTCCTAAGAATGAAGGTCCTGGCAAAAATGCTCACTTGAGCATCTCCCCTTTTCGTATTCACAGTGAGAAAAATAAATAAAATGATTAAACTATTTCCAAGCTCTTGTTCTTCTGTACTACTGCAAAGCTACGACAAGGTTATGATTAAAAATGTTTACTGTACAAATAAATGATGAGGCACTATTTTGACTGTCAAGCAGATCAAAATTCTAAAAACTGAGGTGCCATCAACGCCTGAAGTTACACTGAAAAATCAATTGTGATGGTAACTAGGGCTATAAGTGATACACCCTAACAATATTCATTTCCAATAACATTAAACATTGTCAGTTTTTACTTCAACCTTGAATACTGCTAAATTATTTGGCACTGTTTATTTTACTAGAATTTAAGATGAGAGACTTATTAGTGAATAATATTCAATATTAGATGCACTTAACAATTTCACATCTTCACAGGCATGTGTTTCCAGTTTATTACATGTAAGATACTCAATAAGAAACAAGCAAAGAGGGAAATGATGCCTTTCTGAAAAGTCCATTAAAATGGAGAAAGAATTTTCCTTTAAATTATTCAATACCAAAAGACAATATTGATCTAAATGAACAGTCACTCAAGGCCATGATTTTTGATACCTATATATGTGTTCAAATAAACTGTTACATTTCATTTTAGTTCAACTATTTATTAATTCCTATAGAAATATATAATTGTAAGAATGTAGCATCTGTAAAAAAGCAGAAATCTTTACTTTTAAGCATGTATTATGACATGAATTTTTAGATGACAAATCTATAAAGTTTATCATAGCAAACTCATAAAAAAATAATCTTGCTTTATCTGTAAGAAATTTGAGAATTTGTTATCCAAAACTGATGTTATTTTATTTTTTACAGATGATGATGATGAACAAATCGAAGAAACTGCATGTTCTTTCTTTTCTCGCCAAGTCATTTACTATGTGTTATTAAAGCTAGCAGTCTCTTCATACTGATTGGCTTATGCTGGATTTCCTTAGACCATACAACAAAATTAAGTTGATGGAATGATTTACTTTCACATCAAATTATAAAATATATACTTCATAGGTATAAGAAATTTAAACAGTTTAAATGTGTACGAATAGTAAGTACATTTTTTTCAAACAGTCTCTAGAATACAAAACAAATATGTTACGTTATTGTCTTTTGTGTCTAAATACTTGCCTCTAGAAATCATTTTGACTATTTCTCCACCCACCGTCATTTCCTTTGCTTAAAAATGTCAGCACCTTTTCTGAATAATGCATTTAATACCTACTTACATTGCACTTCTGAGTGTCAACAGCACAATAACTCTATAATAACTTCTTCCTAACACAACAAATTGCTTCCCTACTTCACTAGCAACTCCAATGAAGTCTTCAAGGGGCGGGGGGGGGGGCATTAGAGAGAATATAACTCCACTCACAAGATCTTTTCCCTAAGTCACTTTATTAAACTAAAATCATATATTTGATCTTCAATGTGCAATGTGTTAAGCAGCATTTTGCTCATTGTTTGGGGTGAATAAGAAGACAACTTCTCAGTTCTCTTAAGGTTCAAGCCTTTGATGTTCAGACTCCTCGCACCCACGTCTAAACCGGGGATCTCCTGAGTTAGCTTGTGGTCCCATCTTATTCCAGGCAGCTAGAATAACTCACATTATCTAAAGTACATTCATGGCTGAGAAAGAGTATATCAGTTGAAAAGATGGAGCTAGCCAATGGCCACACCACATCATACCAGAACTGGGAAGGCAGATGCAGGAAGAATCTGCCTCTGAGGCCAACCTGGGCTACAAAAGAACCCATGACTACCAAGAAAAGCATGGTGGGGATGGGGAGGGAGGTTGAGACAAAAATCCTATCAAATTTCTAGAAAAATATATTATGACTTGAAGTAAAATAAGGAACATTCTATGAAGATAGATTTTGCTCAGAAATCTTAACTTTAAAAACATTTTATGCGTGGGTGTTTGCCTGCATGCTTGTCTGTACTCCATGCGCTTGCAATACCTGCTGAGGCCAGAGGAGGACGACAGAACACCTGGGACTTGATTTACTGAATGTTGCATGTCACCATGCATGAATCCAACCCAGTCCCCCAGGAGGGCAACCAGCGCTCTTAAGCACTGAGCTATCTCTACAGCCCTATATCTGTAGTCTACAATGCTTTTTAGCATTAAAAAGTGGTCCATGGTCAAATGGTGAAAAATTTGAAGTTTATTGCAAGAATTTAAGGAACATTTTGGAAAACTCTAAAGGCTCAGTGGCCTGGAGTTTAATTAACGGTTTCTCCAACTGCGGCACAAATAGCGGCCTTCAGAGGACTTCTCTGTTCTGGGCAACCGAGAAGGACTTTTAGAGCCGAGAATGACGGAATGAAAGTACAGTTTAGTTACGATTGATATAGAGACAGTATTATGGGCTGTAATTATAGGCTAGAAGAAGATACTGAAACTGGGAACCCCAGTCTTGCTTAGTGATACACAAGTAAATACGGTAGCTCACAGGCTTATGGACCAGAGAAAGGGTTTCTTCCTTTAACAGGCCATCCCAGAGAAAATACAAGGTTATGTGGGCCTGGAACAATTATTTCCGGAACTAGCCCCTGATTCAGCCAACTATTCTTTCTTGTTTTATTTTTGCTTTTTTTTTTTTTTTTTTTTTTTTTTTTTTTTTTTGGTTTGGTTAGTTGGTTGATTTTTCGAGAAAGGCTTTCTCTGAGAAACAATTCTCGCTATCCTGGAATTCACTCTGTAAACCAGGATGGCCTCGAACCCTCACACTCACAGAGATAAGCCTGCCTCTGCCTCCCGAATACTGGGATTAAAGACTTGTGCCATGACCACCGGTCAGCCTTCTCTTCTTTATTCATGAATTTTTACTTCTTTATTCACGCGGTCTTTACGTTCCCCCTCCCCATTCCCCTGCTTAAGTTCTGGTAGGTAATAATACTTCAGAACTGCCTTGTTCTTCCGGATCCTGCCAGCCCAATGGAATGGAGCCCAAAGACAACAGAAATGCCAGAAGAAAAAAAAGGCGGCAGGGGTGGGGGAGGCTAATAGTTGGTTCAGTCCTCGGTGGTAGATTCAATCCTCCATGGTTGTTCTCGGCTCTTTGATGCCTAGGGAAAGCTCTGGCAACCCCAGGACCAAAGACGCCCAAAACAAGAGTCTTAAGAACTGAAAGTCTCTGTAATACTTAAAGTTATCCACAATGAGGCGCTCCTCATTTGTATGGTTCTTGAGTGTAGTCAGAATGCTCAGGGCAGACAGGTCTTGAGCTTTAAGATGAGGCTGAGTGCTGTCATAGCAACGTCCCAGACATCTAAATCTTAGGCAGCAACCGCTGAAGCAGGAAATAAGTCTTCCCCTGCTCACACCGGGTGTGTGACTTAAAACTACAGGAGGCCTGGCCCGGAAGGAGAGACTGCCCTTCTCCTCCAGCAGGAGGGTAGGCAGAGGGGTGACTTTCAAGAATGCCCTTCCAGAAACATACCTACTACCCTCAGTCCAACAGCATGGAGAGACAAGATGCCCTTGAGGGAGGCCTATCATCCTGGGTCTTCGTCACCACTAAGTCGGCATCTGAACCTCAGCCCTTCTTCCAATTCCGGCCTCGTCTGGAGAATGTGGACTGGAGGCGGCTGGGTGCCATTGATGTGGACAAAGTTGTGGGAGCCACGGATATCGCGACACTTCAGGAGAACATCGTGAACATCACTTTCTGCCGGCTGGAGGACGAGAAGTGCCCGCGTTGTCAGCTAGGGGTGGACCCGTTGCTGTTGAAGCTCATCCACCTGGCACAGTTCACCATTGAGTACCTGATGCATTCTCAGGAGTACCTCACCTCACAGCTGAACGTGGTGGAGGAACGGTTAAGCCGGAGCCTGAGTGGTTGTGAGCAGAACCAACAGCTACTCACCAAGCAGGCTGACGAGATCAGACGGCTCAAGCAAGAGTGCAGGGGCTGGAAGAAGATGCTGTCTTCCCAGCAGCTGATGCTGGGCCAGGTCGAAGCCTGTCATTACCAGTGCCGTTTTTGTGACAAAGTTTTTATGAACCAAGCTTTTCTACAGAGCCACATTCATCGCCGCCACCTTGCATCTGCTTGTCATGGGGGCAGTACAAAGGCACAGAATGACAAGCTCCAGAGGGAGATCCACAGGTTGAAGCAGCAGCTGCAGTTCACGAAGGCTCAGCTAGAGGCTGCCCAGCAAGGCCGCACAGTCAGCATATCTAAGGACTGTGAAGTGCAGAAAACAAAAGAGGACTTCCGGAAGTTAGTTGGTAGATGGGAGGAGGAAGAAAGGAAGAAACTGACTAATGAGATGGAAAAGGCCAAGGAGATGTTTAGGAAGAAAATTAAAGACCTGACTTCTAAGAATTCAGCTTTAGAATATCAACTGTTGGAAATCCAGAAGTCCGATATGCAGGGCAAGCTCAGTATGGGCACCTGGAGAGACTCCTAGGTTTAAAGACTGATTTTCATATCCTGAGCCTTTCCAAAATATACTTCACCTCCTTGAGTGCAAGTAAGCCAGTGGCCAGACGGACTTCAAGTTCTCAAGGCAGAATGGAGCACAGAGCAGAAGCCGATCTCTCTCAGGCAGCCGCAGCTGAAGTGATGAGCGCAACAGCCCTGTCAGGTCCTGCTGACACTGTTTTGCAGCATTCCGCCGCCACATTGTCCGTCTCTTAAAATCTTTCCACCCCTTGCTTCTCCATGTCGTTTTGTGTGTGTGTGTGTGTGTGTGTGTGTGTGTGTGTGTGTGTGTGTGTGTGTGTGTGTGTTAAATATCTCAGGGACGAGAGCTTCATAGCAACCTCTTCTCCACAACTGCATGAATTATAAGTGAATTGAAAGTTTATATTAGCCACTATCTACTACAAACAGGAAGCCTCTCTGATAAAAGCTAAGAAATTATCTTATTTATAAGTATAAAGCATCATTTAGAAGGCAGTTTGAAACTTTATCCATTAAGCGAGATAAATCTTGGATCCCATCCTAAACAAGTTGGCAACCCCACACATTCCTGCCACGGTTTGACCATGATAATATATAGATTTTACATTTTCATAAACATAGGTTACCACCCTACCCATGCACAGATGCAGCCTTACAAGATTTATATTTTCAATTCCCAGGTTACAAAGACTTCTTTATGTTTTAAAATATGTTCAAAATCATTTTATTGGTTAAGTGGTGATCTCAATGGATGCTGTTGCTAATTTTTTCTATATTGTTGAAGGCCTGTACATGCGACTGATGTTTTTTCTCATTTCCAAGCAAGAATAAATAAAGGAGTGTTCACATTAACAAAAAAATACTAAGAAAGACTTTTTGAATAAAAGTGAATAATTTTGATCATTAATAAGACAAACCTAAGGGAATCAATACAGTTCTTTAGTGATTCTTATTTTTGTAAGATCATCATTTTGTTCTCACAGAAATTGGCTTATGTGCTATATGGAGATTGTCTTTCGCAATAGTCTTATAAAATGTTATAGAAGATTTTGAAAAATATTGCCTCTTTTCCAAGAATTAGACTATAGAAAAGCAAGAACAATAAGACTTCCATGACCAAAAGCTTCCTAGACCTATCCATGAAGCCCACCATAGGTGTGGCTAGATAATCAACATAATGAAATAGCAAGTAACAACTCAATTATGACATTCATCAGGATATTAACATTCCTAAAACATGAATCTGTCATATAATATATATATATATTATATATGACTTGTAGCCTCTTATTCAGTGACAAGCATATAGTGTTCTTTTACTCTTTCTTCCAGACCAAAACATATTGTTTCTGGCATAACTGGGTGGAAATATTAATGACTTCTCTTATTATTATACCTAATAAAAATAAAAAGCATAAGACTTTTGCTGGGATGAACTCTGGTGATTTGAATATCTCATGTGCCATATGAAGAATAATTTTTAAGACAGAGCCTCATTATGTAGCTTTCCTGGAAATTTCTATGTAGATCATGTTGGCCTCAAACTCACAGAAATCCCCCTGCTTCTGCTTCTGGGTGGCTTTGATTAAAGGATATGCCACCATGCCTAATAAAGAATAGCTATTTAAAGACCAAAAACACTTCACAGACTCCATGTGCAATGTTAGGGATGTTGAGATGCCTCAGCAGATAAAGGCACTGGGCCCACATGGTAGGAGAGAAGTGACTACTGTAAATTGTCCTGTGACCCTCACACACAAGCTGTGGCACATGTGCACATGCCTGTACACAACACAATTAAATAAATAGTAAAATTTTAAAAAAATGAATAAAAAAATATGTAATGCTCTAAAACGTTCCAGCAGTTGAATTAGACATTGTGGTGGTCTTCAGCCTCTAAACTAATAAGCAAATAGACTGGGTTGTGTTTAGACATCAGTTTCCAAGTAGAATTGGTAGTACGTTCCGTATTGAAGATAGTGGGAAAAGTATACTAAGTATAGTAGGTGGGGCAGTTAGGCTCATTAACCTTCAAAAATGCAAGTTTGTGTTACTTCCTCAATTCAAGTAAAGATACCCAATCACTTGAATATTTTCTTGGAAGCAAAATATCTGTTAAAAAAAAACTCTTTTCATTTATAAACAGAAATGTTCCTCCTACTTAGAATGAAAAAGTTTATTAGTTAAATGGAAACCAAAATATATGTAGAAGGAGGTAGTACATTATGAATAATCCAAGAAAATGGGTGACTGGATGGATAGATTGATGGAAGATAGATAAATAATGCATAAATATATAGATAGATAAACAGATGATAGATAAATCAATGATAGATAGATAAAATATATAGATAGATAAACAGATGATAGATAGATAAATGATAGATAGACAGATAGATGTGTGAATACACATGCAAGTACACACACACACACCCCAGCTCAAAGCCATCCTTTCATGTTCCTCAATGTTATGCATCATATTCCTCCTTCTTCAGCTACTTACTAAACTTTTCCTAAAATAATGCTCAAGGAAGAAGCAGCAGGACACCATTCCCATCCCAGCCATTTTCCATAGCTCTTCTGCATCTGCTCCTCAGGATAGCATGGCAGCAGCTACAGCAGGTTCAATTTGTACATTTTACCGTTCAATCAGTATCAGTCCTGTGATTTCCTCACAGACATGACAACACTTACCAGCCGGAGACCTCTTCCTCGGAAGTCTTGGTGGCAGCCTCACCAGTCCCGGGATCCCCCTTTCATTCTGACCCTAACCTTCCCCCACACATTTTCCCTTGGACTGGGACTGTTTTGTCAGTTGCTAAGACTAAACACTGAATGTTGTCCTTGTTTCCTTTTTCTCTAAAGTTATATGTCTGATTTTCAATAAATCTGGTGAGCAAAAACTTCTAACTTTCAAGAATTTAATGGTCTCTAAGCATGCTTACAGTGACACCATCATAACTCAGGCCTTATTTCTGGACCTTTGCTTTAAGCTCTTAAATCACTGCATAGTAATCTACCCAATTACTACCTTTTTTCTAATACAAAACTCAGAGCAATCATGAAAAATTTCATCTGATCTTATTTTATCTATTACCATTTACTTCTTGTTTCCATTATAAAAAGGACAAGAAGTCAAATACATGAATCAGATGTTAATAAAATATTTGCCAATAAAAAAAGACAACTCTATAATTTTACTAAGAATGCATTGGGTTTGCCTCTGAATCTTTTTCTTACATTTCAAATCTAGATTTGATATGATTCTATTTCATAATAGAAAAAGATTAAATGGCCTAAGATAGATAGAAATCAGGGAAACGGCCACTGGTAAGAGAACAGATACAAGCGAAGTATGAAGAGTTTAGATAGCTGTGGTTTTGAATCTCAGCTCAGATCCAGAAGCATCTGCCCATCTCGAAGTTTGGAAACCAGGCACCATGATTAAAAATTATGCACTGTGTCTGCTGTATTTAGGTATTTTCTTCAGGAGAAAAATGATTTATCACATGGAGACTGAAAATTAAGATACTTTAGAACAGTATGTTTATTTCAATCTAAAGAGATCAGGAATTACTTAATACACAAATATAGACAAGAAAATGATTTCGGAACACAAACTGTCAGGGATCTCATGAAGTATTTTTTAATTGCTGGTGGCTGTAATGACTACTCAATTTTAAGACTATCTAAAGTCCTAATATCTGAAGACAATATAAATGTGAATTGATAGCATTATTTTATTTTCATACAGCATTTTATTTGGCATAACAAAGCCATCAGAATTGATCAATTTTGGGGCCAAAATATTTTGTACCTGATAATTTTTTTACCAATTATCACTGAAATTTATTCCATTTACATATGAGAAATAATTATTTTAAAAAATTGTTTTAGACTTCTGGAGGGGTCAGAATGTGATGTGTGATTCCCCTCTGTATGCTGTAAATATCATTGGTTAATAAAGGAACTGCTTTGGGCCTATAGCAAGCTATAGATAAAAAAGCTAGGCAGAGAAAACTAAACTGAATGCGGGGAGAAAGGAGGCAGAGTAGAAGAGAAGCCATGGAGCCACCGCCAGAGACAGATATGCTGAAACATTGCTGGTAGGCCATGACCTCGAGGTGATGCACAGATTAATAGAGATGGGTTAAATTAAGATGTAAGAATTAGCCAATAAGAAGCTGGAACTAATAGGCCAAGCAGTGATTTGATTAATATAGTTTCTGTGTGATTATTTCAGCTCTGGGCAGCCCAGATGAACAAGTGGCCTGCTTCTACAAGACTGGTTGCTGCTGACAATATTGGCTAACTTAAGAAAAGTAAAATTTTGTTTACCTTATCCAATTATAACTGAGGGTTTCAGTACTTATGGAAAAGAAATACATTAATGACATAGTACTAACATGTTTCACCTGACACATTTAATTTCAAAATGGGTAGGAAACAGATGAGCTGACAGATAGATGACAGGTAAAGAAACAGATGTAGATAGAGGATAGATATATATTAGATAGATAGGTAAATGATAGATGGATAGATAGGTAGATAGATAGATAGGTAAATGATAGATGGATAGATAGATAGATAGATAGGTATAGATGTTCTATTATGTTGTTCCAAGTTCTAAATATGAATGCTATACTTCTGCAAATTTTCAGAAGTATTTATGTGCTATTTATGTGCTTTTCTATATCAAAAGAAATTCTCTTTGCAATACCAAATTGTATTGTAAAGACATTTTAAATGTCAAAATCACTAGGTGGAGGAAACATTTAAATCGGAATATAATTGAATTTGTTCCATAAGGAAAAAAAAGAGCTGGAGACTAATGAAAAGCAATGTCTGAAGAAAAATTTATTATTTTAACAATATTTATCAGTAGCATGAACTTGTGAGATGTTACTTTCATGGTTTGTTTTGCAAATGGAGTCTTAAGTGACCTAACTAATAGTTGATAGGATGATGGTATACAGAGGGGGCACATGAGTTTCAACTATTTTGTTTCAATCCAACGTGCAATACAAATAGACAACGTTAGATAAAACATGATCGTTTGGGGTTGCAAATCATTTTCCTAAAGAATTTTCCAAACCTTGGACTTACATAATATTGTACAATTGAAAAATAAAACTGCTACTGACAGATTCATGGCAACAGGGAACTATGCCTTCATATACATATCCATTGATAAGCCTACCAGATTCAGGGCATAATTCCCTTCCAACAACAGATGGCTCTGGCTAAGCTAAATGGGTCATAAAACAAAACCAAAAGTCATGAATTTGGGAAAGGGCTGCATAACCCTGGGGAAACAGCAGAAGGGAATGGGAAGGGGGCAAACAGAGGAGAGGACTGGACTATATCTTGTTCAAGGAGAGAACCATCAACAAAATCAATCTATTTTTAAAATAGTAAAAATGCTAAATCTTTTTTTAAAGAAGAATGTTCCAACCAATTAAAATAAGACATATTCTTGGTGAAACTAAACCTGGGCAATTTATACATCCCCACATATTTATGTGCTAGTTTGTAGGAACATGAGACTCTAAGCATACATAGCTTGTAATGGCAAATTCCGAGAATAAAGTTAAATAATGACTTACTTGATGGACTATTTGGAGTATGTACAGAAGGGGTCATGGTAATTTCACACACCCTTTTACTCCTTGGGTAGGAGTTTGATGCCTAACCACCAGGAAAATGAAGACACTAAAGACAATGTGATTCATGATCATGAAGGTGTATAAGAGAAGGGTTGCTAGCAATGAGTGTTAACAATACTCAAAACATTGTCATGTTCTAGAGAAATGGGGTACCAGCAACTGGTCTATCCCACCCAAAAGACTTACAAAAGAAAAGAATAGCATTCTGCATGAGTAAATGCAGTTATTCCTCTATGAGCTGAAACGTATGACTGAGATAAAGCAATGACAGCTCCAGAGACTATACTGCTTGTAGGGATGTATTCCAGATCAAGACAGCTTGCTTTCTCTCATCTGGGAGGATTATAAAATGATGAAGAAATCTACATAAAATGTCTTCTAGAAAGAGAAAATTAATTTTCCTTCCTTATTTTACTACTATTCCCTGTGAGCAGAAGACTTCTTCCAATGTTGATACTTAATATTTAATAAACATGATTTTATTTTTCTTCATAGAAATTGACAATGAAATTTTTTGTTTTCATGTGCATTTTTAATATGGTAATGGAAGGAACAGTAAGTAAATAAAAGAATCTGGGTTACCTTGTTTTATAAAAATAATTCTAGACAACAGGGATATTATGTTGTAAACTCAATAATTGTAAATAACTAGTAGTCCTTTATATTTAAATATAAATACCCCATTTACCCAAAATTTATAATTTTATTAATGAAAACATCTTGCCACAGCAACTTGGGCTTTTATAATAAAATATTTTATTGGGCTTTTACAATCTACTATCAAGCCTGCTAAAATTTTTTCCAAGTAAACTAACACCACTGTGTTCCACTCAGAATGTTACCCATTGTAAACTTAGTGTGTACACTTGCTTAAGTCAATCTTGCTATTTTGTATGCATTTAAATGGCACTTTCATGCAAGAAACATTAAACAGACTCAACAGATTGTTCTTAAATGTACACAGACACACACACACACACACACATATGTATGTAAGTATATACAGATGTATGTGTTTATGTATATATGTGTGTGTACATATAAGTACACACACACACACACACACACACACATATATATATATATATATATATATATATAAAACAAAAAATAAGAAGATGTGAATCTAAGAGAGAGCAGTGTAGGGTATGGAAAGGACTAAAGGGGTAAAGGTGCAATATATTTTAACTTGTAATTAATAAATGGTACTGCCAATACATAATGGAGTTTTGAGACTGTAAATTTTATGTGTGTTTAATTTAAACTTAATATATAATACTAGAGGGTTGATAAATTAATTTGATATAATCATAGATCTTATTTGAGGATTTGCAAAATAACCTGAAAAAACTATTTTTCTAAGAAAGAGCTAAAATAGATTAGTATACATTAAAATAGAATGTATCTACATAATCAAATATATGTGTGTACATTATATAATTATATGTGTGTATGTGCATATATGTTAGGCAAAAAATTTAATCCAAGTCAGAAATTGAAAATGATTCTATAAAATGCTATTTTGTATGATATCATAATATCAAGAATAATCTAATTGAAAATACTATATATTTAAGTAAATTATGAAATTTGATATTGCAACTAGATAGTTCTGGCTGTCCACTGGTGTAGGAGGTTCTTCTGTCTTTGTGTTGCTTTCATTGGTTAATAAAGAAACTGCTTTGGTCCTGTTGATAGGGCAGAACTTAGGTAGGTGGGGAAAATTAAACAGAATGCTGAGAGAAAGAAGGCAAAGTCAGAGAGATGCTATGGAGCCACCACCAGAGTCAGATATGCTGAATCTTTGCTGGTAAGTCACTTCCACATGGCAATATACAGATTAATAAAAATGGGTTAAATCAAGATGTGAGAGTTAGCCAACAAGAGGCTAGAGCTAATGGGTCAGGCAGTAAAACAATTTCTTTGTGGTTTTTTTCAGTGCTAAGCTAGCCAAGTGGCCAGAACAAACAAGCAGGCCCTCCTTGCAACAGTCCACAATTATTTTGAATATAAATAATCATTAATTATTTTAGTAAACACTCTAAAAGCTTTTTTTAAAAAAATAAACAACTCACTCTCTTTTGTCATTGTTTTAGTGGGGAAATATTCTAAAAACCTGGAATTTAATCAACACAGAAGTAATCATTTAATATTTTAACATTTAAATAACACTTTCACTGATTTTTACTACAGCATTTGAAATGCATTTCTTAATTCCCCTAAGTATTTACTAATTTTTTGTAACCGTGTGACTGCTGTACAAAAACTTTAGTCAATTTAATATTATATATTTCATCATTAATTTTTAAATGCATATAGTTACAAAATTATAAAGTAAATTTTTTACTTATTTTGTTTAAAATAGTATTTCACTATACAGCCCAGCCTGGTCTCAAATTCATAATCCTCCTGCCTGACCCTCTAAGGCTACATGCCATCTTGCTATGCTCTTTATTTGTAATTGAGTTATACCTAGACAGAATATATCACATAAATATTGGTAAATTAAAGCTTGAGAACTAAACAAGACTATATAAAATTAAATAATAAATGCTAAATTTTGCCTGCTTATTTGAAAGTTTGCCCTTGTGTGAAATATTGAGCTACCTATTTTTTATAACTGCTTAAAGGGCCAGTGGTACAGCTCAGAATATTTCACTTCTATTTCAAACTGCTGACTCATCCTGGCTGGGGTGACCCAATTAGACGTGTCCAGTATCACATCATCTTTGCTCCAACTTGTGCAAAAATAATCATATTTCTCTACAAAAAATAAATATATACCTCCATATAAAACTATGTAGTTATTATAAAATAAATATAACAAAAAAGTATAGAGAGTCTAGACATGATCTTAAAGCTAGTGTGTAGGCTCTCTAAATCTTAGATGCAGGGTTAATTAGTGAATTTTCTAATATGGAGAAGAAATTTCTATTCAATAATTATTTTAACAGCCATATCATTATCTAGTGTGATCGAATGCAGGGGAATATTCTGGTTTGATAACAGAGAAGTAGAAAGGTGCTCCAGTAAGTGAAGAGATATGTACACCCCCAGAGTGTCCTCATCACCTATCTTCATGTTTGCAAATGTCACCTTCATCATCTGCTGACTTCCGGAAAGCCCTAGATGAGAGCTCTCAGGAAGTCTCCAAATGCCCTAAGGACTATACAATGCAAAGGCATCTGAGTAAGCCAGAGGTTATATAAAGAAATTTAACCCATCCTCAGGTTAGCCATAAAGGATAGCAATGTCTCTGGATATATACAACCAGTGAGGCTGCCAGGAAGCTGATCTCACTATTAACACAAGTGCACTTCGTTTCTCATGTGTCTCCTGTATCCTTAGAATTTAAGTAACCATAACATTTATGACGATGATGATTCTTCTGAACATGCTCCCCTAAAAGAGAATTTGCAGGATCTTCCAATCTATGGTAGTGAAGGAATTCTATATTTTGCACCTCCTCTGTAATAAAAACAAAGTAATTTGAGGTGTTAGACTACATTATTCAATATCTCAAGATCAACACTTAGTAACAAGATAACCCAAGATAATTGTTGTTTATTGGTGTGGTTTTATTCCCACATCTTTTAAGTAGAAATGATAGCATTTTAGGAATGGTGTTTGTTTGATTAACATACAAGATGAAATAATACCAAATAATCCAGTGATAAATTTGATTGTTACTCATTCAAGATTTTTAAAAGAATATTTCTTCTTCAATGAATCATTTTGTTTTAAAATAAAGATTGTAACAAGTATACTTCAAGAGGGCATAATATTCATCTTTGTCTTAGCCCATTAGCAGATGAAGAACAATTTCCAGGTTCAGGATACTTATGTACACACAAACACAGCAAATTAATATTACCTCAGGAGAAATAGATTTTCAAAATCAAGTAACAATTTCTATTTCTCATGCATCTACATAAACTCTCAAAGTCTTATGTTTAAGATAAGCACCAATTTTGTATGCTCTGTATTATTTTATTGATGGGTAAACTTAAACACAAGTGACTGAGTTGCCTGAAGTTGCATTAGTAGTGGGTGACATAGAACATACTCACACTGGGTATACAATGCTTGATGGTTCTTCATAGATTGAAGAGTCTGCTTTACGTTGTTAAAACTGTGGGTTAAAAACTGAGATAATGTATTTGAAATAAAAAGTAATACAATAAAATGTACTATAACATTCTAAAATAGTATAACAAGGACATACTCGTTGGGAGTAATGTGATCATTAGTCTTGGTGTTAAAGATTCTGTATATATTTGTACGATGATGGACCCCATTTAGACACTAAGTCAATAGTCACTGTATCATCATCCTATGGAAACAAGCTATCCCCAGAATATTAATGTCTTTTGAATATTATTTCTTCCTCACACTAGATCATATACATATGTATATGACACATGAATCTCATGTGCTTCCTCTAGTACAAATGATCTTATGAAGAGTGAGGTAGAATACTCTTGACTGTCATAGCCAGGAAATGGAAAGTATAATGAGCCTCCATTGCCTGAAAAGAAGCCTGAAAACAAGATGGAGAAAGCAAGGCCCTTAGACTTTACATCACGCACCACACTGTCCCTGGGGGAGCTTGGAGGGTAGGCAAATGAAATCAGTCAAATTGGCCACTTATATTCTGAGTCATTAATACATTATTTTTAAATTTTCACGTGCAAATATGTGAAACATCTTCCTCCTATAACAGTGATTCAGTCACTTTCTGTAGTCATTTGGGACATCCATATTTTCATTCAGTTCCTGAAATAGGGTGCACCTCAAGTTTTTGACTGCAAAGCCAACATTTTACTAGAACAGGGACCCTCTTTAGGTAGACCAGCCTTCTTCATATGGTTTATTTTTCTACCATAGTCTGGGGTTGATAATGGCATGTTCGGAGAAAAGACTGAATGTTGTCCAGCAGCCCTGTCTCTGTGTGGAAGAGTGAGGCTCCTCCCTGGCTCTACCACTAAAAACATTCACTTAAATATCAATGTTGGACAAACTGCACAAAGAATTCTCTGCCCCTGCCCCCCTTCCACTAGTTCAAGCCCAACAATCCTCTACAGTTTCCCAACTTACCTGTGCTCTCCCAGTTAGCTAGAGCCTGTCTGAAGCATAGGAGAGGAGACAATATATTAAGAAATAATAGCAGCCTCTCTCTGGTATTATATCCTCTCTCTCTCTCTCTCTCTCTCTCTCTCTCTCTCTCTCTCTCTCTCTTTCAGTGTTTTAGCAATCAAGACAATCATATATATTCCCAAAGTCTTTCAGTGTTGCTTCTGGAAGCCTGACTTTTAGTTATTCCTGTATCATTTTACATATCAGTGTAGTTTTTCTCCAAGAAAAGAATATCATTTTTTTCTACATGTAAAATAAGGTAATTGAATATTTATGAGAAAATCACTTTTTCCTGATTTTATATATATATATATGCATGTATATATCAGGAATATATATATAATATATAATATATATATTATATATATCAACAGAAACAACTACATTTGCTTCAACCATATTTCTTCTTTATTTTATTCCAGTTCTGGACTGCACAACTTTTTTCAACAAAGTGGAGCAGAAATAAGTTTTCAGAATATAAGTAATCAGGTTGTGAAATTTTTCCGGAAGATGCCCTCCTGTGAAGACTGACCATAAGATGTTTTTTAAAGGGACATAAAACTAAGTGAGCTATGTCCTTCTCAAAGAAATGAGCAGTTCCCAAAACAAAGAGAAATGACCATGAGCTTCAGGAATTACATAAAGGAAAAGTTATTCCTCACTGACCAATGCAAAAGAAAGCAAATGTCAGAAAATCCACTATATCCTCCAAATGTGTTATTAAATTTCATAAGTAAGAGGAATATTCACCTAAAATGCATCTAAATAATGTACTGCCTCACGTCAGCAGGCTCTGTTCTTACCGTTCTGGGGAAATGGAAACAAAGCGCCCAGCGTGATTCCAGAACTGTCTGAGAGTCAGCCTGCACAGCTCAGGGTGGCAGAGTAGGGAAGGCATAGAACCACTTCAGCTCAACGCAAGGTCATCTCCACGGTGGTTTCATTGTGCTTTAAACTCAGCTCTGCTAAAAGATTTCATTGCTTCAGCTTAATTATATGAGGGGATCAGCTCCATAGATAGTTAATTACTGTCTTTATAACCTTGAAACTTTGTAGAAACAGTCTACATACTTCAGGTAACTAATCTAGACAAGTTCTTTTAAGCTTGTTCTTTCTTTGGCTAATTTACAAGGAGGGTTTTGCTACCTTGAGAAAATTATTCTTCAACTCCAACAATTAAACATTAGTACTAAAAATTTCGCAGTCTGTACTGTCCTCTCTGAAGATGGCAATATGGACTGGGACGTTTTTGATAATACCAGGAGCAATAACAAGTTGTCTAAAGCTGACATTAGGGTCCACACACCCTTAATTCTGTCCCGTCTGTGCTCTGTGCTCTGTGCATCTGTGCTCTGTGCATCTGTGCTCTGTGCTCACATTCGTCATGTTCCCGGGCTTCTGTCTTGTCTCTGGATGTCAATTTAAAAATACAGGTGACCTTTCAGAAAGCATTCTAACTACACATCACCTATAACTTCTTGAGGTCCTGGATGTTTAGTATTTATTCATTTAAGCAAGTGTCTGAAGGTTTGTTTTCGATGACAGACGGCACTTATTCATACGCAAAGCTTTGCTCTCCAAAGTCTGCAGAGCTGTAATAAAAGTTCTACTGAGAATGAAACCATGCTCCTCTGAGGAACATTGCTGCATCACCAAGCAGATGAAAAGAAAAAAACAGATGGGGGGGGAACTGACCCTTGAAATTAGCAAGCCATCTAAACAACTGGTAAAACTGCAGCTCAGTTTTGCTTCTGGGTACAAGGGTGGCTGGCCTGTGGCCAGACTTTTTCCATATGGGTGCACTGGAAATGACATTACCTGGGGGTAAGCTCCTCCAGGCAGTGGCTTGGTTTGACTTGGCTTGGTTTCTGACTTTTCATTCTGGCTTTGTTTCTTTGGCTTTCCCTCTCTAGCAAACAAGGTACCTGTTCTCATCGGTAAGTGCTTTATTGATTTCTCTTGTCATATCTAATTTCCTTGTACTAGACAGTAATCCCTGAAATGTGTCTTGTGTGATAAATTAGTCCATGCCCTTTTCAGTGGAAATCCGACGGAAGTGTTTGCACAGTCTTTGAGGGATTTCAATAGAGGCAGTGTTCTTCCAAATAATTGTGGTTTTTTCTAATTTTACATATTTCCTAAACTTTATACATTACAAAAAATATGCAGTCATATTTACCATTACCAACAAGTTCCATGGCCACAGATCATTCTGGAATGCTTTGTTTTTGTTTTTTTGTTTTTTTGGTTTTTTTATTCCCAGAATCTATAACTTTTCCAATTTCTTCAAAGCATACAGTTGACTGAGACAAAGCATATCTTCAATTATTTGGATTTGGGGGTCAGAAACATACTGAACAATTTAGAAATTCTTCACGAAAATAATGAAGCTTGCATTTTTATAAGAAAAGGGAACATTAATGGAAATTTTAAAAATATCAAATATCTAGTTCATAGAGAGAGCACCCTCGTGTGGTAGAGCGCCTTGCGGTCCACCCCTGAGCTACAAGCAGGAGTTTGAACGAACTGGTATTTAACCGGCTTTGGAGTTGACAGCCACACACCATAGCACCTTGCTGTACCGATTTGAGCCAGCAAAATTGATTTATCTCCTTAAAATCATCTCAGCACAGCGTTCCAAGATGCTGCACATCATACATGGCAGGCACTTATTATGATAAAATCCTACTTTTCAATTAGCCACATAAATATTTAGAGAAAATATCCAAAGATGAGACTCACCAGGATGTGGAAAGAAAGATTTGTTCAAATCTCTGGTCCCATGTCTTATTTTCTTCAAATTAGATATTTCTGTATGAGGGGCTTGTTCTTTGAAATCAGCTAAAGAGAAAAAAAGGGTTACAGAACTTTAGGGGGAAAACGTTCAGTAAAGGGGCCATCTGGAGAATCATTGTTGGAGATTAAGCCCCTCAATTGTTAAATACAATTCTTAGTATTTAAGCATACTAAGAAGTGAGAGCCTGAGAAGAATGCATTGCAAGTGCCAGCATGATTATTGGTAATTATGGACGTTCCTTCTTAAGGAGGATTCCACGTACTTCAGATGGCATATAAAGTGTTTCCTGGATTATGTGTTTTAATTCTCACAGTGATTCCTCAAATCAAATGATACTATTATAATTACTAGTTATAGTTAAGGATAGGAAGATAAGGTCTCAAGAGAGTAGATTCTTACCAGAAATACAGATAAAATATTTCAGAGCAAGGATGATCCGATGCTGATACTCCCCTCAGTGGAAAGATCCTGGAATGAAATGTCTGTAAGATTAAAGAAAAAAAATCATTTGATTGGAGTACAAGAAAGGGGTGCGAACCCAGGGACTTGAAAGCAATGAGAAGCTTACTGACATTCGTGATTCAAATATGTCTCTCTCTCTCTCTCTCTCTCTCTCTCTCTCTCTCTCTATCTCTCCGAGTTTTTCATTCTTTTTTTTTCACCAGATGTATATATAAGTGAATACTATAACTGTATAAGTGAATACCAGGGTTGGCTAATTCAAATAGATATTTCTATCCTGTGAACGCAATGACCTTGAAGATACCAGATAACTGCTTGACCATAGAGGTATAGGTAGCAGAACAGACTATAGCTGGGACCTGTGCTCCTGCCAAATCACACATTGTAAAGCACATTGGCTTTTCCTTTGCTTGTTTGTGTCTGTCTGCAACACTTCCTCCAGAATGATCATGTAAAACTGTATTTCTGCCACTAATCACGAAGAAGCGGTATGCAATGGCAACCTGAAATCTCACCAATTTAAGCTCTGTCTCTCCTTTCCCCTGTATTGCAGCTCTTCTTCAAACTCTACTGAACATTTTTCCCCCCTGGGGAATCCAGACTGAATAACTGAAGCTGATGAATAGTTATTATCTGGAACGTTGCCAGGGGCCACCGCAGAGAGAAAACAGGACATTATCTTAAAGTTTCTGGCCAGAACATATATTTCTCACTCCTATTTAGCGGATCAACGCAAATCACCAAGTGGAAAGGCTGCAAACTAGTCCATGAAAACTGCCAGGATAAGGAATGGAAATACTTGCCAGACATTACTGACAGGTGATGCATGCATTGCCTTCCATAATTATTGCATGCCAGTTGCCAACAGGTTGGAATTCAATCATATTTATTTGTCTAAGAAAATATTTCATGAAATGGCCCCTAACGACTGTCTCTACCTCACCTCCTGTCAATTTGCCACAAGTATCCTACATCCCAATTATCTTGAATTAGTAATGATCCCCAAACTGTTTAATTATCTCAGATCCAAGGTTTTTGCACATGATTCACACTGCTTAGAGTGTTTTTCCTTGTGTATCTGCCCAGTGGAACCTTTCCTTGCCTCTATGTCCCAACTCTATGGTTTTCTATATTATAAAGTTTTATCAGAGATGAATACAGTTGCACATACTTGTAATCTCAGCACTCAGGAGACTGAGGCAGGAGGACAGGAAGGTACAAGCTCTCTTGGAATATATGGGGAATTACAGGCAAACTTACAAGGCTTACAATTCTACAAAAAAAATATATAGAAAATAGATAGATAGATAGATAGATAGATAGATAGATAGATAGATAGATAGATAGATAGATAGGTAGGTAGATATGTGGGCTTATCATGTCACCTTTCCCCTAATATACATACCCATGGTTTTCTTATCAATCTTCACAAAAAAACTGTCACACTCACTTTCTTGCAAGTAATTCTCTGAGTGAAATTCTTCTGGATTATTCCTAGTACTCAATAAATAATTTTGCTTGAAAAAACTCTGCCTTCATTTTTGTAGAGGATGCTATGATTTAACAAAGTGATCTCAATAAATGAGACAAGAGGAGTATAGGAATGTATACAACAATATTGGTGACTTTCAACTGATCAAACTGATTTCTAACTAAGTAAGTTTTCTTTATTAAACCTGGGTTATGTTTAATGCAGTGGAGGCTCACATATTGTTAAGTCAGTTTAGAGACCCTTCTCAGATTCCTTCAATCTCATAAAGCCTTTTTCCTGTAAGATCAAGGAGTGCCAAGTTTCCTCCATGCTGGCTTCATTAGGGTTATTAGAATAGCAAACAATATTCCTCACTTTCTGCAGATATCTTATAAATTTATAATTGATTCATTTTATGGGAATGAGAATAGATGCATATTAATTAGAATTATTCCAAAGTTCTATAGTTATTAAGAGCCTGAAATAACATTCAAATTTAAGCCGTGAACTTATGCTACTAAGTGGTCACCTACAGAAAATAATTAGGCAGTTATAATGAAGCAGCTTTGTAAAAGATCACCATAACCACGCATTACTGGAAGAAGCTAGTATCCTAATGAACTGCCACACTGCATTTCATCAGAGCCTTCTCCTAACAATATTTTTATCCAAACAGTATTTGCATTCTATAAACATCAAACTGAAGCACTTACGCAGATGGAGGTTTGGAAGGCACAGTTTTGTACCTTCTGAAACAGCAGCCATTTTTGCTAGCTTTGCCTCTCCTGGTCCAGGTGCTGTGTGGTGGTCATACTTTCCGAAACCCCAGCCACCCCACCCATCGGACATGAATCATCATTCTGGACGATATTCCCGAGTTACTTAGTGTTAGCTTGACCTTTAGAGGAAATAATAAGGCACTTAGTTTTTTCAGAATTCTCCACTGAAGATTTCTCAATACTACAAAGGAGCTGCCAGAGATTTCTCAAGCACATCCTTCTAAATGAACAGATAGTTCCAGGCCAGATATTAACAGTTCTTCCTCTCTGGACTCAACCTGTATTCATCGATTCATGCCAAGAGGAACTATCTGAAAACTCACCTAATCTTCAGATCTAAAGGTCATTTTTCCAAAGTATATGAAATGTACAATGAGAAAACACACATATTTCAATTCTATTTTCTTATATATTTTATAGGCAGATGTTAAAAGCGCCTTTAAATATTTTTAGTTAGAATAAAGGTTTTTTTTTTATTTAGTTTAACTTTCTGTGATATTCTTGGCTCAGAAATTTTAAAAAGTTCCTAAACAAATGAAGTTTTTATTTCAATATGGAAACCCAGTGGGCATGCTTTGCTGGGGAAATAATCAACAGAGCCACTCAGTGAAGTTTGTGTTCCATAGAACGGAAGATGAGTAATTGCTGGTGACTGTACCCCAGCAGTCAGCCTCCTCCTGCCATTCTTGCAACCAAACTTCAACCTCACTGCCCCCAGATTATTCCACACCAGTTATTTCAGTTGCCTTGGATTTTAAGAGAGACATCTCAGCCCAACCTAATACTTATTCAAATCTGGGACTTAGGCATAACCCGTTCTCAGACAGCTCATAAATCATTATGCCACTTTGATTCATGGAACTCTGTAGTCTTCTTTGTAGAGACCAGTAATTACCTTAGCAAATGGTAATACTTTTATTGATTCTTTTTCTTAATTCATTAAAAAATGTTCATTTATACCTTTGAGTTACATTCAATTCTATAACACTTTTTAGTGGTTTGCATATGAGACTTGTTTTCTCAGTTTCTGTCTTGAGAATGAAATCATGAGGTGAGATTTTTCTAGGATGCTGTAGTCATCATAGAGGTGTTTAAATGATAAGCTGCCTGTACTGTTTGAATGCTTTTGATTCCTATGTCTGATTAAACCACGATAATATAAGAAACACATTTTAATATTAATGTGGTCTTAATGCATTAGATCTGTGCCAACAGATCATCGCTCTCAGCACACATGTTTTAATGTGGTTGTTCAGAAAGAGCATTCTGGAGTTAGTCTTCAGTTCATATTCTGACACTGGACCTCATCCATATACTCTTGGTAAGACTTTTTAATCCTAATGAGCATAGTGATTCTCACTTGAAAATGAGAGCATCAAAATCACAATATGTTCGAGGGCTGTGGTGAGAAAATACAAATAAAACCTTTGTATAGGGCTTGATGCAGTCCACACATTAGATAGGTGATATGTTATTTATGTCTTAATTAGCGTCGTTATTCAGAAAAAGGTTCCCAGTATGAAGTTTTATAAGAGAATGCAGGGAATGGTCTGCATGTCAGAAATCTACATCTACATATTAAAGAATAGAGCACAGAAAAGCCAAAATATTCTTGAAAATAATGTCTACACATTTGAAATTCTTAATGCCTCCAATGTAGTCATAAATATGACAGCAAAAATAATTTCATAAACCACAAGAATTTGTTATTGGATAAAAATAGAAACTGATACAACTTACAAATAAGTCTGCCTACTGACACACCAGATGCTCATGAACCCGGTACCTCCATAGCTCTTGTCCTTTCTAAAAGCATTTTAAGATAAGGAAGTTGTCTGTGATTCCAGCTAATTAGTTTTTGGCTTTGGTTGCTTCCAATAATTGTTATTGAAAGGAGAAAAGCTCCTTGGAAATGGAATAGAGAAATATCATGCTTCTTAGCTAAAATATAACTTGAACAATAGGCACTATTACTGAGTGACCTTCGTATTTAGTAATCTCATAAGTACATTGATGTTTGGAATAATCTTGGATTCATTGCCTCACAGCAGAGGCAAGCCAGTTAAGACTCTTGAAGAAACAAAAATAAATTGCCTACTTAATGGTTAGAAAATTCTCTAACAATCACAGGAAATTTGTAAGTTAGAAGGCACTGATTAAAAGAATATACATGGAGAACTGTAGCCTGCAAGCGATCTGGGGAATTCTCACCTAATCCTCAAAGGAAATTTGAATCAGTCTTAAAGTACAGCTCCTGGTAAGCCGACCACTCTACAGCAGAAAAACATCCATCTGAGAACACCTGGGCAGCATGCATTGGTCTTAGAGGATTTAGAAATAAAAGGACATAAAGCACTGTGGGTAGGAAGGGGTATGTCTGGGAAGAGTTGGGAAATGGATGAATATGATCCAAACATCTTGTATGAAACTCTCAAAGAACAAATAAAAAATATTAACCAACAGAATCAAAGAGGCTTGAGAAAACTATCCAGTGTATCAGTACCAAGTAAATGCAAAGTCTATGATGCTTAAAAAAGTACCAGTTTGCAAACAGTTCAAATTTGAACTCTACTGCTAAAGAACTAGATCACACTTCGCAAACCAACCTCTTAGAAATTATTTTTTTGCTTATCAATAGAATGGTAATAAGCATACTTTGCAGGTGCATGGGGGATCCAATGAGAAAACACATTCGTACCACATCACCAGGAACCTGATACTTGGCACTCTAACTTACAGCAGTATTGTCACACTGTTTACAGTGCATCCTATAAAGTACTAGGGTCAGCAACCAGCCGTAACAACAAGTCAACAAGAAGTTTATGTTTAAATATTATACTACGATCTTGGAACATAAACATAATACCAATGATTCAGGGCTCAGTGGTTGAGACTAGCAAGCTAGAGATGATTTTTAGAACTATTCTATTCTTTGTAAGTCGGCACTAGTTAGGTCATGAGTAATGGATAACTCCTGATACAATAAGATTGATTCCTTATATCATTCACGGATAAGATTTTCATGTCCAAAGTCTTGGCTAGTGTCTCAGGCTGAGGTCCTGAAAGAGGCTGAACTGGAGATTTTAAAGTGAAGATTGGCAGGCAAGGAATTTATTACGGATCCTTGGAACTAAATTCCAGTACAGAATGGGAAAGAAGGTAAGAACAGAAACCTGGAAAAGTGAAGATGGTGTGCAATCCTCAGACTCAAGGAAGACTTGGAGAAGCTGGGACTGGGAGTAGTCTGGGCATCAGTGAGTCTCGGGGCATTTGCCAGACCGGGAAGGGCAACAACCTTAGAGGATGGGGATAAGGAATTCCCAAGAGGCTGCCTGATGACAATTCCCAGGAGCTGGACAAGGTCCTGATACTTTCCTAGGCCTAAGATTTGCACAGCATCTACAGCGAAGATGAGTGACATTCTGAGAAGAAAGAAATTAAGGGTGACAGTGTGTCTGTCCCTAATTCCGGAGAACAAAATTATGTGACTATAGATAGCCAATGAGTAACAACTAAATGTAGCTGAATATTCTGAAAGTTGGCGCAGTGTGACAAACTGGTGTCTAATCTTCTGTAAGTTTACCCACATTGATGCTATAACCTTAGCTTATCAAACAGACTTCCAGCACTTACTTCGTAGCATCATTTTTAACAGCTTCACATTTGTAACTTTCACCCACTTCTGATCCTTTTATCTGGCATTATTTCTCCCAGGTATATCTGTCTCTCAGCATTCGGGTTCAGTATTCAAGTAGGAAAACGGAAGTGGTTGCTCTTAAAATTGCTGAAGCACAGAAATGTATGGAAGCATATAATTATGAATCTCCACTCCTTTTCCTTATATAAGCACCAGAAATGATGCGGTAGAGTCTATTGTAAAGAAAAAATAAATTAAACTGTATTTATACTTTTTCCTTAGACTAACAAAAGCCATCTAAATAATTATGATATATTATAATTCACCCATTTGACAAAATGAGTTTTTATAGAGAAGAGCAATCATGTTAAGCAATATAAATAATGTCTTTGTTAAATATTTTATGACAATATTTGTGTGTGCTCTAATATTTAACTTCATTGTGTAAAATGTGTCTAGAATTTATAAGTCATCATTCAACTGTCTGAGAAATATTTGTGAGGCATCTTTAGGAGAGTCAGCAATGAGCAATACAGAAGTCCTGATCTAATGAAGTTGTGCACTAGAGGTAAAAAATAAAGTATGAAAATTTACTATTACTAATGCTACAGATTAAGATATCAGATAAATAAAATAATTAGGTATATTAGTCATCAGTCAGTGGCACGTGTTTTGCAGGAAGTTAAAATAGCATGATATTATAAACATAAGCATCCATTATATATATATAAACCCACTCAGTGTTTTGTACTTTGCCAAATATTATAATTATATAATTATTATAATTATTATGGTTTTAATGTGTTTTCCTCTCAAGTTAGACATTTATCTGCCTTAGAAATAATGTTAGATTAAGAATCAAGAGAATATGAGCAAGGAAGTCAGGACCACGAGGGGTTGGTCTACCCACTGAGACAGTGTGCCTGATCTAATAGGAGCTCACCAATTCCAGCTGGACTGGGACTGAACAAGCACAAGATCAAACTGGACTCTCTGAATGTGGCTGACAATTGGGGCCGACTGAGAAACCAACGATAATGGCACTGGGATTTGTCTCTACTGCATGTACTGGCTTTTTGAGATCCTATTCTATTTGGATACACACCATCCTAAGCCTGGATAGAGGGGGAGAGGGCCTTGGATTTCCCACAGGGCAGGGTACCCTACCCTCTCTTAGGACTTGAAGGGGAGGGGAGGAGGGTGAGTGGGGTTTCAGGAGGGAAGTGGGAGAAGAGGAGGAAGTGGAAATTTTAAACGGTGTTATTTATAAAGTAATAAAATAAAAATAATAAAAGAAGAATTAAAACCACAATTCTGGTACTTTCTTTTTTATTTATTTCATTTTTATTTACTATGCATGGGTGTTTGACACGTAGAACTGTGCAGCACACACCTGCCCTGATGCACGTGGAATCTATAAAGTGGGGTTTATAGATTCTGTAGAACTAGTTACAACTACAGACAGATGTAAATGGGCACATGGGTGCTAGAATCCAACCAAGACTCTCTGGAAAAGAAACCATGTTCTTTAAAAAAAAATCTTCCTTTTTTATTTATTCTTTGTGTCTTTCACATCAAGCATCTCTCAATCCCATTCAGAGGCACCAGGATTTATTTCTCACACATTTTTAACAGTGAAAAAAAAATTCGTTAGAGACTGAAACTGTATCTCTTTTCACTAATACCAAGGTTCCTTTGGTGACTGGCAAGTACATGACCTACAGACGCTCCCCCCACCCCAGTAACTAGCTGTGTCACTGAACAAGTAACGAATGAAGACACTGGGCCCCTGAACTTTGTCTTTCTCATTGAAATGGGTAACTCATCTTGACTTTCTTAGTATACATCAAAAGTTCTGGGAAATTATAGTTCATCCATTGCAAAAAATAATTTTATTTCAAAGAGTGCTAAAATTCAGGGGTTTTTTTTTCACAATCCACAGAACAGTGGTCAACCTCACACCTGTATTCTGTGAACCTCTTGATTGATTCTTCAGGTTAGTATGAGGAGCAAAGACAACACACTGAAGGAACAAACTGAATCACCTCATCCTTTAAGTTACTGAGATGGAGCAGTTACAGATAACTTCACTGATACCTAATCCAACAGTCACAAGCACTTGGCTGTAAAATGCAGTTTTTGAATGAACAAAATAATGATGCCACAGTGACAATATCTGTCTGGTTCAGGAGTTCTTCCTGCGTCCTCGAAGCTTAGCCTCTACTGAATGCCATTGTTCTGGGTCTGTCTCATCTTTCGCCTGCCTGGTTCCGGAGTTCTTCATGCATTCTTGAAGCTTAACCTATACTAAATGCCATTGCCATAGGTCTGTCTCATCTTTCTTCTCCCCTCAATTAAGCAAACCATTTCTTTATTAAAGTGTAAAGAAATATGTTCTGGGCAAATGACACAGTTATGGAAATGAGAATGTGTCATTCCACAGCAGAATGGAATAAGACATACAGACATGGACAATGTCCATACTACAGTATGTAAGCAAGGCCTTCCTCTCCCCTCAGGTGCATCATAGCTTACAAGGATCCCGAGAATTGGAAACTGTTCTATATTAAGGCACAGCCTGTTGATTTCCGGTTGTTTCAACTGTTACACATATGGGAAGCTTCACCTGCTTTTAAAATTGTTTTAATTTTAAATACATGTGTGTGAGTCTGAGTACATGTGTGTGCTTGTGGTGTCTGTGGAGCCCAAAGAGAGTGTGAAGACCCTGGAACTATAGTTACACTCAGTTTTGAGCCACCTAATGTGGGTGCTGAGAACCAAACCCACTTCTTTTACAAGAGCAGCAAATGCTTTCAACCATGGAGCTTTCTCTCCAGCCCCTTAAGTGCTTTTCTTTAAGATAGTCAACTAATAGACAATTTAAATAAAGGAAAATAAAACAAGCTCCTCGCAATTATCTTCAAATTTTTAAGAATAAAGCAAGATGAAACTTCATGTCAGGATACCTTCATCTCTGTTTAGTGCAAAGCCTTGACAAATTCCTGCATTAGGTGTGGGGTTAGCTTTCTAGGACCGTGTCGTATGCATGATAGAAATTATCAAGTGGTTGTTAATTTACAGTATATTTAATTTGACAATATTCAAAATAAACACACAAACATATTATATATATAATTATATATATATAATATGTGTGCATCAGGAAATATAAACCCCCCTAATTTACCCACTCAATAATGGCCTGCATTTTTGAGGAAAGACTGATTATTACATCAAATTAACCATCACATTATAGTCTAAATATCTAATCCTAGGATATATATTTTTTTGGTACACACAAAACCTAGTGGATGCTTTGGGTTTTCATGACTTCTGTTTGTTACACAAATAACCCATCCTTGAGTCATAAGAACTATCTTACTTAAACAGACACAACTTTGTTTTAGAACTCCATTAACTCTGCTTTAATACACGATAAAATCAAATTAACTAATTCCCCCATAATGCAAATTCATCGATAATTCATTACCACAGCACTTGTGATCCTAGAATATTAGCACATAGACACTCAACTATTTTTAATAAATAAGTTTAAATAAGTAATGATGTATAGTCAAAAACAGTTATACTTTCAATATAACACTGTAGACAATTATGCTTTAAGTTCATTAATTTAAGGATTTTCATTTCATAGATATCTAGAAATTCAGACTTTTAGGGTTTTATTTCATAAATAGAAAGATATTCACTACTGTTTTCAAAAAGCTAAAGTGACAAACTCTAGAAATGATCCCAACAGTGGGAGCAGGTGTGTCTCTGACTCTATTGCCTTCTCTTGGGACTCTTTCCCTCCTGTTGGGTCACCTTGTCCTGCCTCCATATGAGGGCTTTTGCCTTGTCTTATTGCATCTTGCTTTATCAGGTTTAGTTGTTGTCTCTTGGGGGTCTGCTCTTTTCTGAAGAGAAAGGAGAGTATAGGAACCTGGGAAAGAGGAGAAATGTGCAGGGGGAGCTGGAAGGAGTGGAGGGAAGGGAAACTATGTTCTGAATGTATTATATGAGAGAATAATCTATTTTCAAAAGAAAATAAACTAACAAGTAAATCTAGTTCACATTACCTCAGCCTAATGGCAGAGCCCTGGATAATATTGTTACCAACTAAGCTTTGTACTTTTACTAAGATCTGAGTTGTATTTGAAGTCTGGATTTTCTTCTCAGAGGGGAAAAAAATCAATTATGGAGTCTTAAATTTAGTAAAGGGTTTGGGGTTATTTATTTAAGGTATCTATTTTAAAGATGATAAAGGGAGTGGAACAAAATTAGCCCAGGGGAGTTAGTCATGACCAAGGAGAAACCAAGAGTGATCCCAGAAAAATGTCTCAGGGGTAATTGAAAAGCATTAGTTAGGGTGTGAGAGTTCACACACCGTGGGGATGATGAGGAAAGGGGTTATTAGCTAAGTCATTGTCTAAAACCCACTGAATCACTGGTCCCTTTCAATGATGATTGGTCCCTTTTTTTCTAAAGATGGGTTTTAAATTTTAAGAGACGATCTAAAGAGCAGAACTGAGAAAGAAAAGGACACAGATCTTACAAAGGCATAAGGTAAGACATCAGATCTTTGCTTTGATATTTCGAAAACCAAACTCAGATACACTACAGTGGTCACCCTGATGTGTGGCTATGGCCGCAGTGTGAAATACAGTAGATATTTTTACAGATAGAGGCAAGAGGTTAAAAGTATCCACCAGTTACCGTAAGTATAGCTACTGCTATTTACCTTCTCCTGGATGAGGAAGACAATGCTGCCACCACCACAGCTAATAATCATAAATATCAGAATTCTAATGGGAATTTTTTCTTTGGCCTAGGACTGGCAGATATTTGTTGTGATTTTTTTTTCACTGCAGACATTAAGATCATCCTAGTAACAAATACCCAGTCAGTTGATCCAAGGCAGGGTGGGGAGGGGAGGACCTTCACAGATTGGAGAATGCATACCCGTCAGTCAGAGGCTAACAGTGATATGGCCACATCATCTACCACTAAATGAGCTTTATGGTCAAGCAAACAATTTGCTCCATAAATACCTACATTAAGAGATAGTCATGCAGATAACTCTTATTTTGAACCATAAAATGTAATAGAGAGAAACTGACTCAGCAAACACGTGGTTCTGACAGTGCCATCTGATGAACTTTGCTATGCCTTTATTTTTGTCATGAAATTTTAAGCAAGGAGTCTTTTCTAAAGCTAAGTATTACAACTCATCATGCAGGTATACCATCTGAAAATGAAAATTATAATTCTTCTTGGACTCCTAGGAGCTACATCATCAGCCCCGGTAAGTGGAGCATAGTGCTCTTGATATCATCATACAACCCTTTGCAATTTCCTTTCTTCACCATTTTCTTTCTTCTTTTTTTAGCTTGTCTCACATCGCCTATTGTCTGCTAGCAACAGTCACGAGGTTAGTTTAAGTAATTAAGCCATTCTCCTGTGTTCTCTAAGTGCAAACACAATGGAAAGGGATAAAAGCCTGCATCCAGGCCACTGGGTCTTAGACATCTCCAAACATATTTCCAAGCTGTAAGGTTGTTTTGTCTACCGGGTGGCTTTTAAAGAGTTGTTTTGTCTTCCTTGTGTAATCTTGCGCTCTCCAAACACAGTATCATCTGTTCACTTTGTTCCAGTAGTACTAATGTGGGTATTAAATACAGACGTATAAACATAAACACCCTTATTTTATTACAAATAACACTAACACACATTGCTCATCTGCCATAAAACTCCACTGAAAACTTGTCTTTTGTACACAGCGTTTCTGATCTGACACCACATATAATTAAATGAAAATTTCCCTTCAATAAGAAAAACTTTTAGCTGGTAAAACTGTGCAGTGTCATTCATAGTAGGGGCAGCATTGCTACACTCGGACCTTGTCTTCAACTCGAACCTCTAATCACTGTGGTTTAATGCAGTCATAGTAGAGAAATGTGTCACTTCACAGCTGAAGCCGTCAACAAGCCCTGGCTTGTGCTCTCTCTGTAGAAGACGTTTCAGAATGCATAATCATCTCATTTTCCTGTTGTCTCACCTTTTCTAGTTACTCCTCAATCTGAATAATGGTCAACTTTTGCCACTGGGATTTCAGGTACTGCGATGTAAATACACAGTTCAGAGGGAATGTGTTTCTGATGAGCGTGGCCTATGGTGTGGAATGAGAACAAAATGCATCCATTTATATTGCTAAGAATTTTATATGTGCCTGGCACTAATTCTGATGACTTTTGAGATAGCTAACCATTTTAAACAAAGCCGTATCTAGCCAACCTAAAGGAATAGTAAAGAAAAAATTTGATTTCAGTCAGATTTATGCAGAAACTTGTGTTCTTTTTTCAACTCCTTGCATTTCACAATTCTCATGACAATTGAAACCCTCTAATTTGTGAGGTTAGTTTATAAGCAACTGAGATGTCTTCTCATAAAACTTAAAATATATAAATTGTCTACATTTTTATTTTTATTACTCAGGCTTGATTTCAAGTTTTTAATACAAGAGAGTAATGTTTCTTTCTATCTTTGTTTTTCACAGGGTGCATTTAACCCCTGGATTTCTCCCTTCCCTGGGATTCTGCAGCAGCAGCAGCAGCAGCAGCAGCAGCAGCAGCAAGCTCAGGTCCCAGGAGGCCTACAGTTCCCCCTCACAACACTAGAGAGCTTTGCTGGATTATTCCCAAATCAGATACCTTTCTCAGGACAGTTTGGGATTACCCAAGTAGGCCAGGCTGGCCCACCAGAACTCTCACAGCAGCAGACCCCACAGGGTGCTAACCTTGTAAGTCGGAACTTCTCCCATTCTGCTGCCATAAGACAGTACATAAAGTAGTATGACAAGAGTCTTATTATGACTTATGTATCCTATGCTGTTTCAATCACCATGAAAAGCATCTCTTTATATTTTCTAATTTTAAATATAAAAATAACATTAAAATCTATTGCCCTGGATTAAAGTCAGTAATCAGGAGTATGTAGATGTGTAATTTGCATGAATAATAACTCGGGTAGAAGATAAAACATTAGTGGATATTGCTAATGCAAATGATACATGGAAAGCTAGCTCTAGGAAAAGCAAATCAAGAATTTTAAGTAACAAGTCGAGCATGATTTGTTTACATGATTTTCTGGGTTTGTTTGTTTTTTCCAGATGTCCTATGTGGTTCCCTTCAAAGTGCCTCAGGATCAAACACAGGTGAGTGGACAGAATCACATGACTAACACAGATGTGACTCCCTGTGCTCTCCACAGCACTACCTCTTGCTCCCCTGGGTCTTCAGCATCAGGGCTTTCTCCCCTGTGAACCACCCATCACTGGCTAGAGGCACCATCACTGACCTCTAGACATCTACTGATGCTGGGTTTACTTGATTCTGTAAGAACAGGAGCCAAATAGGCTCTCTGGGACCCTTGCATACCTACGATATCACTATGCAGAGGGAAAGAGTTCAGTAAGGTCAGGACATGTCTTCTCTGTTTTTAAGTGCCGACACCAGGGAACAATCCCAGGATCTGACTCTGTACCTTCTCAAACTTTGTTTCAGAGAATCTTGAATTTATATCTGATATGTAGATATAAATAATACACATTATAGTGATCATATTTTTATTGCAAAATAACACTAACATACATTATTCATCTCTTATAAAACTCCACTGGAAACATCCCACACTGTTGAATGCAGTGCTTATGATTTGAGTCACATTATAATTAAGTGAAAATTTTCCTTCAATAATAAAAAATTAATTTTATACTAACTAACAAATTTGTTATGTTAATACAGAAAGTCCTGTTAATACTAGCCTCGCTAATCATATAATACCTCAGATTCAAAGATAGGGCTACATATAAATCACTATTCACATGAAGACTATTACTTGCTCAAACAAAGTTACACTGTTTGTCTCTAAGTGTAAATATGCAATTAAGTTTCACTCCCACCACTATTACATAATAACACAATTCTAGACATTATCTCATTGTATATCGTAAGTATGTAGAGAGTCAGATATGTGACAAACACGATTACTTCATTTCAAGGACCGGGAAACATAGTTTTAACGAGATTAAGTATCTTATCCCAATGAACTAAATACCTGAATTAGAAGTCAGTCCTCTTCCCCCTTTTTAACCACTAATCCAGTTCTCTACACTGGCTTTACATCAAAAGCTTAGTGGGCAATTTTGAAAATTACAAACACCAAACCTCACCTTAGGCGCTAGGTATCACTTACTTGGCCAGACAAATATTATTGGGTTTCTGAATGTTTAATGGGTGATTTTTACTCTTGTCAAGGATAAAAACCTATTATGCAAATTGTATTTATTTCAGAAACATGGTTGCAATTATCTTCAAATGTTATAGCTACTGTAATCATCTGATGATGCAAAACATAACACAGCATTAAACAATGTATCCATGTACCATGCTCCTTATTTTCCACAGGTTCTTTATGTACATGCACATAGACATAACTAGAATCCCAACAGATGGCAACATTGGATGCTTTTATTTGTTTTATCACTTCCTAGGTTTCCCTAATATTCTAAAATTCACAAAGATTATTCTTTAAATGCACTTAGATTTATTACATCTGTGAGTGTTTTGCCTATGTGTATGTATGTGCACAACAGGCAAGTAGCGCCTCAAGAAGTCAGAAGAGGGAATTGAATGCCTTAGAACTGGAGTTAACTGGTGGTTGTGAGCCACCATGTGTGTGCTGGCAAGGAAACCCAGGTCGTCTACTGGAGGAACACATGCTTTTAATCCTGATCCTCTTGATTGTCCAAGAATTATTGTAATAAAATGAAAATTATTAAGAATTTAATTTAATTTCCTTTGCGTTCACTAGGCAGAACTTCTAATATCATGTTCTGTAGAATTAAAATTCTCAAGATTATAGGAAAAATACTGCATAGACTATCTCTCCTTAGAGGCTTGCATACTAACCTATATATAACATTTTTAAGATACTATTTGCTAAAAGAACACACGTTTCATTTACTTAGTTGAATCCTAAGTTCTTTAAGTATGTAACCCTAAAAATGAAGTCCAGTATCACTTCGGGTACAAGTTGTTTCTAAATTTGGCAACACTGTAAAAGTGTTATGCACAGTTCAGCTTTTGCTTGAGATGGTAGTTCACACCTATAATACCAGGTTAAAGGTATTTCTGATATTAAGAGAGTGAGAAATATTATTCATCCTGATCTGATGAAACCTCCTGTGTACTTCTATGTTTACACAATAGATGTTTGGGTACTATCCAGTTTACATGTTTCTGCCCTGGGAGCAACTTCAACAAGCGGTCACATCATCTCCTCAGCAAACAGGCCCGCAGCTATTTGAGGAGCAGGTACTATGTGGGTTTGGTTTTAATCTGATTAGTTCAATTTTGGAAAAAGTTAAGTATCCTGAGAAAAGAATAATTGAGGATGGTTAGTGCAATCACTTGACCTCACAGAATAGGACAGGGTGTCTCTCCTAGAAGCAAACTCTAGACTAATGTGGCAACACACTAAGCCTATAATCTCAATGAATGAAGTCAGTAAATGGCTCTAATAAAACCAGGTTCAAAACTGATTTTTTTTTCTGAATTGGATTTTTCTCACATTTAGAACCTACAAGTACTCATCATGTATATATATATATATATATATATATATATATATATATATATATACCTAATAAATATGCTTATTATGAAAACACTAAAATATGAAAGATTGCAAAGTAAAATACTTGTAGTCACTAGAACTTGAAATACAAATTGATAACCATATATTCAATTTTCTAAGCTTAAAGCAAATTTTGAGAATTTAAATTCACGTCTCTTATGATATGTGTTAAAAGATGTCTTAACATTTAATAATGATTTTTGGAAACTAAAATATGTAGACTTTCAAAAAACAATTAATGTAAAATGCATATAATTTTAAGAGGTCATTTTTTAGAAATTTATGACAAAAATTGTCACAATAAATCTAATACCTTTTTCAAAATTCTGACAGATACCATTCTATAATCAATTTGGATACATATCACAACAAGCAGAACCTGTGAGTAAATGCATAATTTTAATATCTAAAAATATATTTGGAACTACTTGTTTCTCTATTAAACACGTTTGTCTTTCAAATAAAAAGCACCAAGAACACACTTCTAGATGGGTGAAATCAGAATTACTTATACATTGTTGTGCGAGCACACATAAGAAACCATAGAAAGATTTCTTATGTGCACTTGCATGGACTTACAGAACTTGCATTGGATGGTTTTGGATGGAAAATATGCAAGTATTAGTCAGTCCTTGAAAGGGAGTGCTCAGGAGTAGGGGTGTTCTCTGAGTGTCTTAGGGATCAGATAGAAGGTAAAAGAACAAGTCTGAGACTGTGTCTGGGGAGCAAGTCACTAGTAGTAACCAGGATGTGAGGATACTTGTACTTGGTCGCTTACACATCTCTTTCCATGACACTAGAAAAAATACCATATTCCAAGCTTCATCACATTCAGACACAACATTCCCTGTGGTTGATGCTTTACAGACTTCCACACCTGAAGCACAACCGAGTATCTGTTCTCTCCTGCCTACAGTGGCCTTTCTCTTTCTCAAATCTAAACTCGTAAGAAGTTGAAGTGTGCTGAAGTGCTTTGGTTGGCAAATGTATGTTGATGCATCACTGATTTAGACCTCTTTACCTTTCTGCTTCTTCAGGATGTACAAGGAGGACAGCAGCATTTAGCTGTCGACGCCTTTGTAGGCACAGCTCCAGAAACTCCTGGGATGGTAAGATTCCTCACACAACCTTGGGTAACTGGAAATTGACAAGTGAGAACAAGTTCCTTCAGTAGTATTCATTTACTGCAAACACTGTGTCTAAGTTAGGGTGAAGAGACACCATGACCACAGCAACGCTTATAAGGAAAATGTTAAATTGGGGTGGCTCACATACTGTTTCTGATGTTCAGTTCATTATAATGTGGGGTGCATGGCGGCGTGCAGGCACACATGGTGCTGGGTATGTCTTGATCAGAAAGCAATATGGAGTAGATGCAGACAATGGGAAGTATCTTGACCATAGAAATCCTCAAAACCTGCCCCCACAATGGCACACTTCCTCCAATCAGGCCAAGCTTACTTCAACGAAGCCTCACTTCGTGATAGTGCCACTCCTACCAGTTTATAGGGAGAAATAACATTCAACTACCACATACTGTTACACTTATATCAACAATTATTGATCTTCCACCTGTAATTTTTGTTAGTCAAAATCTAAATCATTCAATTCCGCAACTATTTACTGAGAAACTTCTTCCGGGAACTCTTCTGTGCGCTTTATTTAAAAGCTGGGGCACTATTGGCAGATGACATCTTGGGGAGGAAAAGTTCCTTTTCTTTGGTGGTGGAGTCACTATTGGCTAACTCATGCATTAATGGACGAACCACATCAATGTGTTTAATACCATTACTAATTGGATGCAGTGGGGTATGTTAATAAAAAAAAGTGGAGGAGGAGCAGGAAGAGAGGTAGGAGAAAAAGGAGAAGGACCAGAAGTTAAGAGAGAGATGTGCTAGGAAACTCCAAAAAAGGTAGAAGGGAAAATGTGGGGTGGATATAATCATAACATCTGCATACATGTAGTGGCATTTCATCTGTATTTTAATAAACAAAGCTTGCCTGAAGATCAGAGAGTAAAACAGCCCCACTGGTCAGCCTTACAGACCAGGCAGTGGTGACACACACCTTTAATCCCAGCAGCTACACTAGCTGCCATAGAAACCGGGTGGTGCACGCCTTTAATCCCAGTGGCATACACCTTTAGTACCAGAACTAGAGAGGATTATAAAATGATAGGAGACAGTTCTCAGTCTCATTCTGATATTCCCTGAGGCAGGATCATTGTTTTAGACCTAGGTAGAGGTAAGAGCCAGTGGCTGACTGCTTTGCTTTTCAGATCTTCAGGTTGAACCCCAATTTCTATCTCTGGATTTTTATTAGTCATACTTCACATACATGTATGATTTTCTCAAAGAATAAATTTAAAAGTAGCTATCAATATACAACCATGTTTGCGAAATATAATCACAACCTTCCTAAGATAGTTTATGGGCTATAAAACTAATAAGACACGTATTGTTTAATGTGATGCCTATTTGTGCCCCTCAACCCTTTAACTTCACAGTCTTCCAAGTTTTAAGGGTCTACTTGGAGGTGTAACCACTTTGTCCTGTTCTTGATCTTACAGCCCACAGAAGGGGGTCCACTGTATTCACAAAGAGAACCAGTCGGCTTTAAACATGACAATGCAGGAGTTTTCATGCCTTCAACTTCCCCAAAACCAAGCAGCAAGAATGTTTTCACTCCTGCGATAGACCCAACTATTGCTCCAGTACTTCCAGAACAGAAGGTAGAGTGGCCAAAGATTCATTTTATGGAAAAAATTGTTCTCTATGGTCTAAGTGAGAAATTAATTTATAAAATCAGACATCATAATAAAAGTACAAGTAAGTAATAATACATTGCCATAATATAAAATAAAATATATATGAAATATATGAATAAAAACAGCCAACAATTATTATTTTAAATCAATTTTTCAGGGTGTAACTTGATTTTAATTGTAATACGAGCTTCTTGTGAATGTTCTTTCTCACTAGGTCAAGACTGTTAACCTAAGAGAACCATAAGACATTGTCTTAATCACTCAGAAATTTTGGTAGGTATTTTTTTTACCAAATTATAGCTTAAATGCCCTGACAATTTTTAACAAAAAATCATTTAAAAATTAACAAAGAATTCTTAGCATAAAGATTATGGAAAAACAAGCTAGTGTTTAAATCTGCCTATAAAGACCACACCAGTTATGAGATTTGCCTAAATTCTAAACATCAAAATTAACTTCTTAAAGTCATATCTGCCTATACTATAAACTTGATATGAGTCACATAAATACTGAGCATATTGTTTCTATATAAAAGAAATCACATGTTCTCTACATAGTAAGTCCACCCAAGATATCTTTTCACTTTGTAAACTAAATACTGTGATAATGTTAATATCTCCTTGTTTTAAATAAAGTATAGTAAAATAATAAAAGAATCGTATAATGACAGAGCAATTTCAAAATTAATTCATTATATCCTAAATATAACCATGGTTAGATATTTATCTAAATGAACTTGGTTGGCTACTGAGGGTACATTATTCATTTATTAGAAAAGCATCCTTGAAGTTATACTACTAACAAAAACATACATAGAAAGGAATGTAAAGTCATTTAATAAACAAACTAAAAGACAAGGTGTTTCAAATTTCTCATGAGCTCATTCAAATTCTTCTGAAAGAAGCAACATTGAGCAGTCTGCAATAGAAAAGGGCCTTTAGGAACACAGTCCCTTCCTCTCTAGAAAAGTACCTCACTGATGCGCTATTTGTATCATGCAAATCAATTCAAGCTACTGTTTCAGAACAGTGTGAGCTTTGGTCAGTGTAAACGTCCGGTGAGATGTTTTTTTTTCTTTTACAAATGATTTCTAAAATAGCTGCACAACTTTATTCAAAGGAACCCACTAATACTGAAACTCTGTTCTTTTTTACTTTCAGGGAGAAGAAGCGATGGTACCTTCGCTGTCTTCTAGATCATTTTCCTCTTCTATACTAATAGATATTTGTTTAATGGTATAAAACCTCTTCACTAGTCTCCTCATTTTCTTTACTTAATATACTCTTCATGTCACAAAAATTAATACATCATGTAATAAGTCCTACCTTTACAAGGCTATTTTTCCCAAAGATTCTGTAATTATGATTATATAATCTAGAAAATAACAATACTAAAAATAAAGCTCATAATAGCAAATTAATTTGATAACTGTATTAATAAAGGATGTCTCTAAAATTGTGCCATTCAAGAGAATAAATATGTACTTTCAACAGATTTATGATGACTGTGGTAATTGAGACTGAGATAAACTATGAGTCTACCTTTCTTATATCAACATCTAATTGTTTTTCCAAATCCCATTCTGTCAGCTTGCTTATGATTCATTCTCCATCAAAGTCAGTGCTTTGTTCTGTCTTGATTTGTGTTTTTGTTTGTCTGTTTGTTTAGACAGGGTCTCACCCTATAGCCTTGACTGTCCTGGAACTAAGTATGTAGATGAGGTTAGCCTTCAATGCATATAAATGTACCTGTTTCTGCCTCTGAGTGCTGGGATTAAGGGTGTGCAGCACCATGCCTAGCTCTCCAAAATGATTTCGAAAACAGATATTGACTGTGTGTGCTCCCATTATACCACAACTACATAGAAAGAAGGGTGTTGAATGCAAAAGGACAGAAAGAATGCACCCACTTATTTGGGGAGACAGCAATCTACAGACACTGGGACATGGATTTTAAATTTCACCACATTTGGATTTGAATCTTCTAGATGTCACTTAAACCTAGGTCTCTGTTCTCAGTTGTAAATAGGTCAGAGACATGAATTTTAGAATTTCTGAGAGTACTGTTTGAAATAACATGCAAGTACTGAAGAGTTACTTTTCTCCTTTTCACATGTGAACCTAAAAGTACATTCAACTTCTTTTCTCAAATTCAGATCTTTAACAAAAATTATCTGAAAACAGGAAATTTAGCATTTAATGAAGCTTATATGTATATTAGTAGAAGCATGTTATACTAGCTGTGAAGAGACATCGTGACCACAGCAACTCTAGTAAAGGAAAATCATTTAATTGGGGCAACTTACATATTGAGAGGTTTAGTCCACTATCGTCATGGTGGACAAGGTAGCATGCAGGCAGACACGATGCTGGAGCAGATGTATCTTGAGCACAGGAGAGCTCAATGCCAGCCCCCACAGTGACACACTTCCTACAACAAGGTCACACCTACCCAACGAAGCCACTGCTCTTAACAGTACTACTCCCTATGAGTTTATGGGCGCCAATTACATTCAAACTACCACATATGTGAATCTGCATATGTTAGAGATGAATGAGTTAATAAATTGATACACATGATATTATTCAAAGATTTGGTGTTCCAGTGGTAAAACACAATGTCATATTGAAATTTGCAGGCAAATGGATGGATCTAGGAAAAGAATACATTGAGTGAGGTAACCCAGACTTACAAAAACAAATATAATATGTACTCATAAATGTCTTTTAGACATAAAACAAAGAAAAATCAGCCTGCAGTCCACAACCTCAGAAAACCTAGACAACAAAGAGAACCCTAAGAAAGACATACATAAAACTACATAGGAAGGTGAAAAAGATAAGCTCTCCTGAGTAAATTGGGAACATGGGGATCACAGGGGAGGGTAGAGGGAGAGAGAGAAGAGAGGGTAGCAGAGAAAAATGCAAAGGAAAAATTAAAACCCCACAAAAAATATTATTAGAAAAAAATTGGTGTTCTTCAGGCAGTAGTGGTGCATGCTTTTAATCCCAGCACTTGGGTGGCAGAGGCAAATGCATCTCTGTGTGTTACAGGACAGCTAGGGCTGTTACACAGGGAAACTCTGTCTCAAAAAAAAAAAAAGAAAAGAAAAGAGAAAAAAAGAAAAGAAAAAGAAAAAAGTGATGTTCTAGGTTCTACAGTTGATCATATTTTGTAGGATCTTAGCTGTTTCTGCATTTAATAGTGTTGTTGTAACTCTAGAATCTACTTTTTCTCTATGGAGGAGCAACTCCATAGAGATTGTGCCTTCATTTTACTCTGTGTCTGTGTACTTTTCCCTGAGTTCATGTTATTAAGGGGTGTAATCCTCAGTGCTTGACTGAGCTCCTAAAATTAGCTATAACAAACACCAAGAAGTATAATAAACCTCAGGTGTTCAGCAGCTAAAAGTATTGTGTTCCCAAAATTCCAACCGTTCAGAAAATTATTTTTAAAGTTACATGATGCAATTCAAATCAAGTACTGAAAAGACAACCTAGAATACACTATACCAAGTAGCCAATTTTAAAAGACAGTGTAGTTAGAGGGAAGCCCAGAGACTGGAGAGCAGGATGGAGTGTGATACAGCTTCTCTGTTCAAGATGGGACAGTGGAGCAGTTAGAAAAACAGTGAAATCCAGCGTGACTCCTGATCAACTGGAACACTTAGTGATATTAGGGATGAATCATAAACACTTTTTAAGCTCTTTTAAAAAAAATCTATTCATTGTTCTTATAATGACCAATCAATTGGCAAGCATAATCGGAGTGTTCTCTTGAACATGGTTTTGGGAGTTACTAGCATCTGAATCAATACACTGATATTTTCAGGCCAGGCTACCTCCCTGCTTTCATCACTGGCACAACACACTTGAATTCTCCCTGTTCTTTTTATCTGTATTAATAAATCACATATACTTCTCATGATTGGCTTCCCTTACTAAACAATTTTTATGTGATTTATTCCTGATGACACATTACATGGTATGGATACAGAACTCTGTTTCCTCAAACATTTGAACTGTTTTCAGTTCCTGACTACTATCTGTAAAGTTGACATCAAAGTTCTAGCTCACTGCTTTTTATAAATATGTATTTTACAACTCTAGAATAGGAGTCAGAAAGTAGGGTGAGGTCATAGGATAAGAAGATAAGAAGATGCTGTTAAACAATTTATAACAATTTATAAGTTTTCCTGTAACCTGTACGTAGCATGGAGACAGTATATATGGATTCTAACCCCTCTACCTAATAGCCAACATTTAAAATTGCCAGCTTAAAAAAAATCATTTCCATTAGCTCTTCTGCAACAAACCCATAAAATGTTAACCTTCGCAACATTTAGCCTCAGTTCCCTCTTCTTTCTCTCAGTACTTAGCTGCTTGAACAGCTCTAGCTTCCTTTATCAGTGTTCCTGAGAGCTGACTCTTCCCTCTGTATCCCAGCTTGGTGCAGGGGCAGATACTGGAGCTGAGACTTCTCTTTCTAACTTTAGCTATTTTAACACAAAAGATGAAGAGATCTCTTGTGGTTTTATTTTGCAGTTTCTTTTTGTCTCTGTTAATTTTCCATACTTAATAGACACTTGTGTTTCTTCTGTTTTGAGGTTGGCTACTTCTGTATGTTTTTACGTTCTCATAAGTCCCCTGACACAGTTATTCTAGCTACTTTGGTTTATATCTGCAGACTTCAATGGTTAGATTGTCGGTGGGTCCTTTCTGCTGATTGATTTTGCTTTAAGCATTATATTCCTTCACATGTTTTTACAGAGTGTGTGTCTGATTGCTGTTCACTGACTTTATAAGTAGCTAAAAAAATTCTGAGTTCAATCTTCTTATTCTATCTCATGGTTCTCAAGCCTCTTAACACTGAAATCATTGAGTACAGTTCCTTATGACCCCAAGCATGAAAATATTTCCATTGCTTTCCTTAACTGTAGTTTTGCTAGTTGTGAACCACAAAGTGAATATCTGATATGCAGGATATCTGATATGTGACCCCTGTGAAAAGGTCATTCAACCCCCAAAGGGTCAGGGCCCGCAGATTGAGAACCACTGCTCCAGAGTGTCCCTCTGCATTGATCTGGTAGATGGCTGATTTAGTATTTGTTTATTAGCAGTTATTTATTTCATGAGGGGTGAGGTCTACATCTACCTGTATGCAGGAATAAGTATTTTAGAATGCAGTTAGAATGTATACTGTTTAAGAAAGTGACAATAGTAGATTGTGCTCTAAGGTCCATGGCCCCACTAACCATGAATACTTGGCTAGGTTTATAGTACCAGGAATGGTTCCCCTCTTGTCAAGTGGGCCCTGAGTCCAATTAGACAACAGTTGGTTACCACCAGCATATGGGGGCCACTATTGCACTTTTAGGGATGTCTTGCCATGCTGGCCATTGCTGTGGTTCATAGACATCACAGCTAGGTAGGACTATGGATTGGTTTCCTCCATTAGCAGCTTTCACAATACCAGAAGGTTCCTAGGGAGTAGGCTTTTATGCCAGTTACTGCTCAAATACTCCTAGTGTGGTCTCTTTAGCAATAGAGGTTCATTTTCAACTTCTGGGAGGCAAGTAGAGGCTATTGCAAAAAAGATTTGTTGTTTTAGAAATATAACTCCCCTGACCAGCAATGTGAAAGAAAAGTTTCTCATGCTATGTACTGGGATTTTTTTACTAGATAACTTAGGGCTCTTAGAGAGAGTATGATCACCCCAAGCTGTATAATTTAATTTTATAAGCATATATGTGTATATACTTGTATATATAGTACACAATTTTAAATAAATATGAAATGTGCATTTCCTATGTCTTTCCCAAGAATTCTTAGAGTTTCTCATCCCTCATCTCACTCTCCTTCATCATTGTCCTTCCTCCCCAATTAAACCCCCCCTCTATGTTTTTCCCCTCAATATTACCTATATCATACTATTCTGTTCTCTACGGTTCTCTTCCCCTCTCCCCAGTCCCTTTCCCATTCCTTGTTTTTTCATATATCTACATCAGAAACTTTGGATCTATGAACCACAGATGAGAAAGAACATAAGATTTGTCTTTTTAAGTCTGGGTAAACTCAATCAACATAATATTTTCTAGTTCCATTCATTTTCCTGCAAAATTCATGATTTCATTTTTCTGTACAGCTGAATACTATTCTGTAATGGATATGTACCACATTTTCACTATCCATTCATCAGTTGAAGGAGATTTAGGTTGTTTCCATTTCTTAGCTATTGTAAATAGAGCTCTAATGAACAAGGCTGAGCAAGTATCTGTAGAGGAGAATACTGAGTCCTTTGGAAACACACTAAGAAGTAGTATAGCTTGTTCATACAGTTGATTTATTGTTAATGTTTTGAGAATTCTCGAAACTAATTTCCAGAGCAACTACACCAGTTGCAAGTCAACAGTGAATGAGGGCTCCCTTTCCCCCACATTCCCTCAAGCATTTGTTGCCCATTGTTTTATTGATCTCTATTCTGACTGGACTAGGCAGGGCTGTTTTTGTATCTGAGTGATTGTTTACTTGTCTATATATTTATTTCAGTCTTATTCCTTGGTTCTAATGCAAAACTAAGTCCTATCAACTTGGTGTTTACAACTCTCCGGCTGGCTGGCTTCTGTGTCAGTAAAGGGTTTCTATCAAATGCCCCCGATTAGAAGGTATTTTAAGTTCTAAGTATTTCACTAAGCCAGTGGATTCTGTAGAAATCTCTGATGAGCATCTCGGCTTTCCAGCTCCAGTTTCCCTTGCACTCCTCAAAACCTTGCCTTACTCATTCATACTTCAGGATAAACCAAGGGTTTGAGCTCAGTGTACACACCTTGACTCTCACCTCAGAGTCTGCCTTACTTACAGAAGTTTCGACAGAAGCCTGGAATTTCCACCTCCTATGTCTCAGGCTGCTGTGAATGTGACTTTTTCATAGAGGCCTAACTGTCCCAACCCCTTATCATCAATAGTGCCAATAAAGAAAAAGCCAAAACACTGTAGATATTACCCTTTTTGTAAGTGTTTATTTCTTTGAGTTTTTGCCATCACTGATCATTATCTCCAACCCCCCCCCCAATAAAGGTCACACTGTGTAGTCTAAGCTGGCCCGTACCTCACTGTGTAGCATAGGATGGCTTCACACCCCAGTAATCCTTCTGCTTCTGCTTTTTGAATGCTGTAATTGTGTGTATGAGCCATCATTTCCCGCTACTATTGTTTTACAAGACTAAAGTAAAAACATAAACAGTCCAAGAGTTTTCTCCATATTTTTTTACTGAATTTAATTTTATCTGAACCATTACTCCTGGTTCACAGGTCACCCTCAGGGGAGGACACTAAATGTGACCTGTGACAATATGATCATTCACAAATGGAAACCTCGCTCTGTCCTACCTCTGCATGGAAGCGTTCAGTCCCTTCAAATTGGCCTCTGATTACTTTTCCTACTCCTTTAGTAGGCTCAGAAGGCCCAAGGTCACTTGGTCCTGGTGACATCTCTACTATGCACCCTTGACCTTACTACTCCAGTGAATAAAAGGTTTATGCTATGTGAATTATTCCATTTGCAACTGATCTCTCAGCTTCCTGTCAAAAATATTGTTCTTCAACCTTTTGTTGTTTTTACTTCAACCATTAAATTTAAATATATATAACTATATATAAATATATATACATATTAGTAAATAGATAAACTTAAAGTACTTAATTCATCTTATGTTACTTGTGATTTCAGGGTTGACTACTTGGATTTTAATCATATATACCTCTCATGATTCTGCTTTTCTTTTTTCTCTTATTTTTCTTTTTTAAAAAATAGATTTTTATTATTATTATTATTATTAAAAATTATCACCTCCTCACCTCTTCCCATTTCCCTCCCCCCCTTTCTCCATTCCCCATCCCTCTTCCTGTCTAGTCCAAAGTGCAGTCAGAGTTCCCTGCCCTGTGGGAAGTCCAAGGTCCTCCCCACTCCTTCCAGGTCTAGGAAGGTGAGCATCAAAACAGACTAGGTTCTCACAAAGCCAGTCCATGCAGTAGAATCAAACCCAGTGTCATTGTCCTTGGCTTCTCAGTCAGCCCTCCTTGTCAGCCAAGTTCAGAGAGTCGTTTGATTACATACTTCATCAGTCCCAGTCCAGCTGGTCTTGGTGAGTTCCCATTAGATCAGCCCCATCATCACAGTGGGTGGGTGCACCCCTCGCAGTCCTGACCTGAGATGGGTAGAGAGAAGTGAGAAAGGGAGGATGGGGAGAGCTTGGAGGAATGGGATGGTTTGAGAAGAAGAGTGGATATGGGAGCAGGAAAGTATAGATCTTAATTAAGGGGGACATTTTAGGGTTGGCAAAGACTGGACTCTAGAGGGATTCCAAGGTGTTCAAGGAGATGTTCCCAGCTTGTTCCTTGAGCAGCTGAGGAGAGGGCGCCTGAACTGGCCTTCTCCTATAGCCACACTGATGAATATCTTGCATATCACTATAGAACCCTCATCTGGCGATGGATGGAGATAGAGACAGAGACCCACATTGGAGCACTGGACTGAGCTCCCAAGGTCCAAATGAGGAGCAGAAGGAGAGAGAACATGAGTAAAAATGGATTTTTAGAGAATATGTTTCGGTTATTGTTGCTCCTTTTTTGGTTCCTCAAAAATCCATACCACTTCCCTCCCATTCAAATCCACATCCTTTCTATCATACATTAGAAATCAAACAGGCATCAAAAATAGTAATAAGATAAAGCAAATGCAAATCGGAACAGGACAAAACAAACAGAAGAGAAAGAGCCCAAGGGGAGGCCCAGATGCAAAGTCACACATTCTTACACAGGATTCCTACCAAATCACAAAACCATTAGCTATAATATATGTGCCACAGGCCTGTAAGGCAAACTCACTAAATAAATAATAAATAAAAGTAAAATACATAAATAATATATAAGAGTAATAAAATATAATTTAAAAGTTCCTAGACAATATGAAACAATGGCTGGTTCACTTGTGCTTTAGCAATTTATTTCTCTACCTTGGAGGATTTCTGTAGCACTTGCTCTTCTTCACTAACCTCACAGAGAGTCAAGTGTTACTTTTCTTTCATTTGCCTGAATGGCTGTAAGTTCCATGAAGGCACAGACAATGTCTGCCTTGATTCCTTGTACACGGTCCTGCAGTTTCCAGCATATCACAAACAATGACTCTTTAATGAGTGTAATAATTTTATAACTTAATATCAAAAATGCAGACCTAAGCTATTTACTAATTCTTTCAAACAATAAGACATAAATTTTATTTTAAATTTTATTTTAAAGCTTACATATTTATGTCTTGAAAATAAAACATTAATATCATAATAAAAATGTTATTTTTAAAATTTCCTTAGCCAAATGTACCTATCATTTTTCTAAACACAGTTAAAATGTTTAATGTGGAAAGACTGTCTTTACAATATATTAATTTTTTGATCAAATAAATCTGAAGGGAACCTTTCAATATGAAGGAAATTTTAAAAGAACATATTTTGCAATTTTAGAAACCTTGTTATGATTCATTTGGTGAATGATCCCTTAAGTCATTTCATCTTCCTTGTATTATGGTTAGCAATTGACTAATCCTGACCTCAAGTTACACAGCTTACTAGATTTATAGCCTTATACACTTAACCCTCTAAGCTCAATTTATTTTAAAGTAAGGGTATTTTATAGTTTATTCCATAAGGCTATTAATAAAGTATATGTTTGTGATTGGGTACATATATAATACATTTGACATTTGTAATATTTGTTATTGGTGAGTACTTAGTAAGCAAGCATTTTTAAAGTTATCTTTAATATTGTGAAGTTAACATAATTTTCTATTTATGGAGATTTTAACAGGATTTACTATAATCAAAAGGATTTTAAATGTAAAAATCTTATGTTTTAAAGGTTTATCTTTATTATTTTTAACTATGTGTAATTTTGTATATCTGTGTGTGGATATGTGCACATGTGTGAAGGTGCTTTTGGAACCAGAGATCGTAAATACCATGGGGCTTGAGTAATGTGCAGTTGTGAGCAACTTGACATAGATGCTGGGACTCCAAACTGGGGTTGCCTGCAAGAGCAGTACATGCTCTTCACCACTGAGCAATCTTTCCAGCCCCAGAAGTGTTATATGTTAATAAGTCAAATATAAAAGTAAAAGGAGAGTGGCCAGGCACTGGTGGCGCATACCTTTAATCCCTTCATTTAGGAAGGAGAGGCAGGTGGGTCTTTATGAGTTTGAGGCCACCTGGTCTACAGAGCTAGTTCCAGGACAACCAGAGCTACAAAGAGAAAGTCTGTCTCAAAACACCTTCTCCCCAAAAAAGTAAATGGAGAACTTTGAAATTACAGACCATGAGCATAGGGAAGGTCAGATATAAACACCAGAAGGATATTATCAGTTCAAGTATAAAACCTTTGATATTATTAAATTTCATAAAAGAAGTATCATTTTGTTAAAATAGTTGAATGTATATAGCAAATAATGGGAAAGGCTTTATTATAACTTAATGCATAATATTTGAGTAGTTGTCAATACTTAAAGGACTTGTCTTTGTTAAATCAGCCTGTAAGAGAAAAACCTGACTCAGACCAATATGGAGGCCGCTGCAAACCTTCGCCTGAACCTCTCTCAAGGAGCATATCCCGTCTTATCCCACAAACACCAGACATTCACACAGGGTACTTACCTACTTGGAGGCAAAATATTCATTCACATAAATAATAATAAATATTTTAATATCAGAAATTATATTCATACACATATTTTCAAAGAGAAAAAAAGAAGTTTTGCAATAAACTATAAAAATTCTTAATGTGTATTAACTATGGCCATTAATGCCTTGTAAATGATGTCAAAATATTAATAGTATCTCTTATAAATTCAAATTATACTGGTAAAATCATGTCATGATTCTGGTAAATGGGAAATAATTACACAGATGCTCTGATGTTGGACTTTGATTTTAAACACTTGTACACTAGCAATGTCTACACAAGTCCAGACAGTCCAATTCAAGCACTCAATAAGATTCATTCAGGGCATATCTGTTTCCAGTGGTAGCCATGATCATTCTACTGAGCAGTGTTATGGGTAGGGGTTGGTCTGGAAGTGACTGTGACACTTGCTACATTAAACTCAAATCTAAGAATTCTGCAACGTCTTCCTTTAAAATCGATTGTAGGCCAAGTAGTCAAGAAATGGGTGAATTTACCCACCTACTACAGTATTGACACGCAACTAATGTGAGTGTGTCATACTGAATTCCCTTCTAAGTGAATATGAATTTAAAGAAAGCTCAGGCATGAATTTGTGTCTATTCTCTTCAAAGAAAAGTAATATAGTTTTGTTCTTTTATTAAAGAACAAAAAATCCTTATTATTGATATATGTATATCATATGTATATGAATGAAAGGTTGGGTCATTTCTCAATGTTTTCAGTTCACAAAAAAAATAATAATTGTCTAAAATGCATCAAATTTCTCCAGGTTCCAAATTCTACACACCACAAGATGTGCTATCATATACTTCTACTCTCTTGCTAAAATAAGAATCAGTGATGCTTCATGAAGGCCTACCTACCAAACTGTGGTTTGCAATGTGAATTTCCCTACCACAAATTCTAATCCTCTAGTGATTAAAGAAGTTTTGTATTTGCTTGACTGCTAGAATATTACTTTGGCTTTTCCTTCTTCGTCACCCAGCCTACACATTATAGTAGAATAAAGAGATTGCTTAATTTGGTTATGCAAAACTGCCTTCAGCCATGCTTCACCCTGTAGCTCTCAGATGCTTCCTGGATATCTGCAGAAATGGGTGTTCTTAATATTTAAAGTTTGACCTTTTAGAGTATTTTACCATGTTAATATATTAATTCTTGTCTCTGACATCCAAGTGCCCCCCCAAAAAAGCTTATGACCTCTTGTGTATGGCAATCCATTCACCTGATTCACATGATTGTTTCATGTCAATCTCCTCAAAATGCCTTTCAAGGAAAAATATTTCTCTCTCTCTCTCTCTCTCTCTCTCTCTCTCTCTCTCTCTCTCTCAAGCATGCACACACGCACACACACACATACACACCCCACTCCATACTCTTGTGCAAGGAAGGTGTGGAATTCATGGTAGGAGTTGTTAAAGAGTCCCTAGAGACCCCCAAAATAATACTGGCTCTTGCCACTTCTAGCTGGTAAGACACAATTGATGAAGATACTACTCATTTTGGAGGAAGAAATAGGGAGATGAAGCTGAAACTGAGCTAGAGACCTGTGAGCTACAGTAATAACCTAAAGGCAAGCTGTGTGCACTGGTATGACCAACCACTTTATGATTATATTTTAGGACTGCTCCCTAAGATAGAGTTGTACTTAAAACTAGACCTGGTAAACCTCGACTGGTGTCACTGACTGGGGAGGTCATATGCCATCAGAGGAACCCTACTAGTATTATTTTGCCAAGTAGACACATTGCCAAACTGCATTTTAAATATTCCATAGATAGTGCTACTCTAGTATCATTCAGAAAGGCCTCTTACCACAGCAGGTAGGAGTTAAATCAGAGACTTGTAGCTGGTCAAAGGAGAAGAATCAGTGCTGGTGAAGTGACGGGCCCTAAGTAGGGCATCTATGCACATTCTCTAGGGCCCAGAGAGCATAATGGAAAGGGGGAAAGAAAGAATGTAACAACCGAATGATGGAAAGATATATAGCAAAAAGATATTGTCTAGACAAGACATACTCACTCCATTAACTCACTACAGCTGGAGTTACTACAAAGACCTAAGTAAGTTTGGGCCTAATAACACTTCACTGAGGATGGAAAAGAAACCATGAATTCCCCACCACACCCTTAAGAACTACCAGCAATTATTAATGTCTGAGGAATTGATACTATTTTCTACAATGGTGTAGCCACTGATAAATTTCCCATGCCCCTAGTAAATTATTTTTTTTTTGGTTTTTGGGGTTTTTTTTTAAGTTTATTAAATTATAAAAGTTTCCATTTCCGCCCCTCCTCCCAACACCCTCCCACTTCCCCCACTCCCTCTCCTCCTCCCTCTCCATCCCTAAGAGTAGTCAGGGTTTCCTGCCCTGTGGGAAGTTCAAGTTCCTCCCTCCTCCCTCCAGATCCAGGAAGGTGAGTATCCAAACAGACTGGATCCCAAAAATCCAGTATATGCAGAGGAAACAAGTCCCAGTGTCATTGTCAATGGCTTTTCAGAAAGACTCCGGGCCAGCCACATCCAGAGAATCTGGTTAGATCACGTGCTCGTTCAGCTCCAGTCAAGCTGGCCTTGGTGAACTCTCATTAGATCAGTCCCCTTGTATCAGTGGGTGATGGCGCCCATCGCAGTCCTGATTTCTTTTTTCATTTTCTTCATCCTTCTGCTCCTCATTTGGACCGTGGAGTGTTCCGTCCGGTGCTCCAATATGGGTCTCCGTCTGTATCGCCATCCAACGTCGGATGAAGGTTTCCTCTGCTCTTGCCTTCTTTGTTCACGTTCTCCTTCCTTCTGCCTCTCGTTTGGACCTAGGGAGCTAGGTCCAGTGTTTCGACGTGGGTCTCCACCTCCATCTCCCTCCATCGCCAGATGAGGGTTCTATGGTGATATGCAAAATGTTCATCAGTATGGTTGTGGGTCAAGGCCGGTTCAGGCACCCTCTTCTCTGTCCAGAGAACAATCTGGGGATCTCTCCTTGGACCTGGGATCCCCTTTATACTCAAGTCTCTTGTAAACCCTAAAATGACTCCCTTAGTTGAGGTATATACTTCCCTGATCCCATATCTATCCATTCTCCCTCCGCCCCATCCCAGTCCCCCAATCTTTCCCCATTCCTCCCCTACTCCCTTCTCTCTAACCCTCTCCCCTTCCAACAACCCTCCCACCCCACCCCCATGCACCCGAGGTTACCTGGCACTCTTGTCTATTTCCAATCTCCAGGAGGATAGCTACATGATTTTCGTCAGGTTCACCTACTTATTTAGCTTCTCTAGGATCACGAATAATAGGCTCAAAGACCTTTAATTACGGTTAGAATCCACTTATGAGTGAATACATACCATATTCCTCTTTTTGGGTCTGGCTTACCTCACTCAGTAAAGCGTTTTCTATTTCCATCCATTTGCATGCAAAAGTCAAGATGTCATTGTTTTTTACCGCTGAGTAAAACTCTAATGTATATATGTTCCACACTTTTTTTAACCATCCTTCTATTGAGGGGCACCTAGGTTGTTTCCAGGTTCTGGCTATTACAAATAGTGCTGCTATGAACATAGTTGAACAAACGCTTTTGTAGTATGCTAGGGCATCTCTTGGGTATATTCCCAAGAGTGGAATTGCTGGGTCCTGAGGGAGGCTGACTCCCAGTTTCCTGAGAAACCGCCACACTGATTTCCACAGTGGCTGCACAAGTTTGCATTCCCACCAACAATGGATGAGTGTTCCCCTCATTCCACATCCTCTCCAGCATAGGCTATCATTGGTGTTTTTGAGTTTGGCTATTCTGACAGGTGTAAGATGATACCTCAAAGTTGTTTTGATTTGCATTTCCCTGATCGCTAAGGAGGTTGAGTATGACCTTAAGTGCTTTTTAGCCATTCGAAGTTCATCTGTTGTGAATTCTCTGTTCAGTTCAGTACCCCATTTTTTAATTGGGTTAATTAGAGTTTTAGTGTCTAGTTTCTTGAGTTGTTTGTATATTTTGGAGATCAGACCTTTGTCTGTTGAGGGGTTTGTGAAGATCTTCTCCCAGTCAGAAGGTAGCCTTTTGGTCTTACTGACAGTGTCCTTTGCTTTACAGAATCTTCTCAGTTTCAGTAGGTCCCATTTATTTATTGTTTCTCTTATTGTCTGCGCTCCTGGGGTTCTGCTTAGGAAGTGGTCTCCTGTGCCTATGTCTTGTAGACTACTTCCTACTTTCTCTTCTATCAGGTTCAAAGTGGTCGGATTAATGTTGATGTCTTTAATCCATTTGGACCTGAGTTTTGTGCATGGTGATAGATATGGATCTATTTTCATTCTTCTACAGGTTGGCATCCAGTTATGCCAGCACTACCTAGTAAATTATTTTCAAGTAACTCTAAACTAAATGAGTCACACAAAAATTTTATACTAACCACCTGCTCCAAGTCATGGGACCTGGCCCTCTAGTGTGTCACTCCATTGGGGAAAATTGATCCTTACTTGATAGCAGCAGGTATAGATTGTAAATAGTATCTTGGTTGGGGTGGGACTTAGCGTCCACCTCCTCTTCCCTCCATGTTCGAATTCTGTCTTGTTTGAACTTGAGCATGTTTTGGTCATGCTCTCACAGTCTCTGTGAGGTTCTAGAAGTTCTGTCTGGAAGATGAGACTTCCCGGAGTCAGCCACCATATCTGGGTCTTACAGTCTTACTGTTTCGTTTGCATTGGTTTAGTAATTTTGTCTTCATAGTTTTTATTTATCTGGTTTGTTTTCATTAATAGTTTTTATTTGTCTGTTTTGATAGTCATCTATTTCTGAAAGCAATAGAGAAAGAGCATGAAGGTGGGAGGGAAGGGAGGTAGGTAGGAACTAGGAGGAGTTGGACAAAGGGAAAGAATATGATCAAAATGCTTTGCCTGAAAAAAATTAATTGTTAAAAAATTAATAAAGGTACTCATATGGCAAAAAAGACATAAAAGTAGGAAGAAGACATGTTAAGAAGATGGGTTTCAGTGGGAGAGAGAAGATGGAGGCAGGTAATGGGGGGTGAAGTGACTGAAAGTCATTATACGCATGCATAAAACTATAAAATAGTTAAAAATGAAAAATGTGGTGATCTAAGCTTTTTTGGTTAGGTAAATGGATGGTTGGTCAGGAAAAATACCAAGTTCACTTTGATAAAGTTGTCTGTGAGGTATCCATCAAACATCAAAATGAATTATGCAGTTAGTTAAAAAGAGCCTGTGTACCAAAAGCACTCAGCTACACTGTGGTCTCAGAAATCAGAAGTGATTATATTACCTATTCCAAGTGAATACCAAAACATATATTGTCAAGTACAAACAGTAAGTTCAGGAGGAAATCAGAACACTAAAGGCTGCTTTAAAAGAAAAGGAGAACAGGAAGTAGTGGCCATAAGAATTTTTTGAGAGAGAAAAATGAAGATGACATTGGATGGCTAGGAGGTGAGGAGAATCTGGAAGGAGTTGTTGGAGAAAAAGAATGGATTAAAATATATGAAAAATAAATGAAAATAGTTTAAAGAAACTTGGGATGGGAAAACAGACCTTTAGAATTTTAATAAGAAGTCATTATTAAATGTCAAGACACATAAAATAGAGAAGCATATATGGGCTTCAAAAATAAATCATGATTAGCAATTTTCGCTAATCATTTAGCTAGCATTATCACACAGACAAACACGTGTGCACACACACACCCCTACTGTCTCTGTCCCCGGAGAAACATATTCTACCTCAGATTGCTCAAAATGAAACCCAATACATGGTGATATATTGTATCCAGGAGATCACCAGTTCAGTTCTCTTTAAGTCAGTGAAACAAAGTTAAATGCTGTTACAGATGAAATAATAAATAAATAAATCTCGGTTTTTCTGTCCTTAGAGTGAAATTATAAAATGTTGCTTACAGGTGAGTCTGGAAGTCAACTGCAGCAATCTTCTCAGAATTCTAGTTATAGTACATTAAATAAATAGTTAACCCTCTCAATTTCTCAGGTTCTTGGACCCCATGATGGGAAGATTTGATAATCATTTTTACTTTTGGAACAATTTCAGAGATTAAATGGTATAATAGATATGAAACACTATGTATATAGTTCCATAAGCCTCAAATCCACAAGAGACAAAGTTTAAAGGAAAACCACAAAAGGAAATATTCTACAGTCATTCAGTCATAGTTTCCATGAAACTGCCAATGTTAATTATTTCTCAGTTTCTATGGATTCTGATAGCTGATGAATCAGTTGAGTGTTAACTGATCCCAGGGAGTGGCTTTCCAGCCACAGGCCCCTCCACTCCATGGCACTGTGAGTGTATAAAAGAGATGCAACACTGAAGGCCAGTCACCACCACTTCTCACAGCAGCACCGCAGAGAAGGACTGAGCGGAGAGTTTAAGTAAGAGGTTCTGAACTATCAAGGTAAGCGATGACCATACCTCTTCTAGGAGATGGATGTTACATATGTGTATTGATTTTTATATATTATAAACAACAATCAGAAGTGAGAATGTTGAAACTATCATGGACCACTTGCTTAAATTCATAAACAATAACTGGGCAATCATTTTGTGTATTCCTGTTTGTAAGAATTTCTTTGAAAATCAGCATTGCTCTACAGCAAGGATCTATTGAAAGAGTGACCATAAAGGAATCTTTGTGAGGATGGAGAACTGAAGCAAGAGAAGGGGAATAAGTTCAGGTCCTTCCTTTTGAATTTTATGAATTTTATGAACTAAGTCAGCAAAGATTTCAAGAATTCTGTGGGTGCAAAGAATTACCACTTTTGAGTTTTCCAGGTGTGGTAGTAGTGCAAGTCTTTCGTCCTAGCACTTGGGAGGCAGAGGCAGGAGGATGGATGGATCTGTGAGTTCGCATGTTGAACAGCCTTATGTCATGAATGAATAAGACGCATGTTGCTTCTCCATCAAATTCACTCAAAGATAATAGGAAAGAGAATTTAAATAATTATTATCTACTCAGTGAGTCCCAGGACAGGCAGAGCTACATAGTGAGACCCTGTCTTGAAAAAAAAGATAGGCTCCTGTTTCATCTTTAAAGTATCTTCAAATTTATACCCACTATGGAACATAACATGTTGATTTTAACATACAATTACTTAAATTCTCTTTCCTATTAATCTTTGAGTGAAATTGATGGAGCAGGAAAGTGCATCTGATACATTCACAACATAAGACTTCTCAACGTAGCAATATACTGCTACAGCTCGAGAAACAGAAAAGAGGTTGTGGGTAATTATGGTGTGCATGGTGTATACAGTCTGAACGAGTCTGTAATGTGGTTTATTTCTCTATTCAATGAAATTTTAAATAATCACTGAAAGCAATACCATTGTATATAATGCTCTACAATTCTATTCTCTTCAAAATTATTTCCCCATTCTGTTTCTTCTATATGCCCTCAACATTTTGTAACTTCTGTGTAGTATATGCCATGTAATAGATGTCTTACATTACAAAGATATAATTATTTGTCTCTAACTAGCTTTTATCAGAAAGAGCGCAGGTTTTATTGTTTCATCCTTAATGTCAGACTTATAAAAAGAAGATAGAAGTGTATACGTGTACATGAGTGTGAGGGGGTGATTTTATATTATTGGTTTCTCTACTGAGAGACTGCTACTAGAATGCTATTACCATTAAACCATTAGATGGTGGTGTCATACGCCTTTATTCCCAGCACAGATGCAGGCAGATCCCTGTGGGTTCAATACCACCTGCGTCTGCAGAGTGGGTTCTAGGACAGTCAGGGCTGCACAGAAACCCCAACTAAAAAAATGTTTTTAATTAAAAAAAATAAGGAACCCTAACCTTGACAAGATAACTCATCAATCATCTTCTGCTCATCTCTTGGTACTTTATAAATTCTAACTTAGATTTTCATTGATATGATAAGAAACAAAGACAGAGTTCAAAACATGGCCACATTTTTCTTATATTTCAGTCTTCTCTTTCAAAGGTACATAGGAAAGTTCAGTAAGTTAAATTTCCATGATCTCAACATCACCAAAAATTAATGTCAATAACACGGGAAATCAGCATTTCCTCAGGGTAAAACACTAAATATTCTATAGAAAACTGTATAATGTAGTAACCAGTAGCATTCATACATATATGAACAGTTATTTTTGAATAGCTGATATAAGAAATCACAAACCACAAATCACCTCTGTGTTTGTCCTTTGAAGGTTACTCACTAATAAACTGACAATATAACTGCAGATGACTGGCTCGCTTCAGGGAGCTGTTACTTACACCCTCTGTACCAGCACCATATCTTCCGCATTGCTGTTAATATTCTGTCTTTCTCCTGATGTCTAGGATATTCTGGACAAGATGAAAGCCCTCCTTGTGTTCTCTGTCATTCTGGCAGTAGCAGCTTGTCTCCCAGTGAGTACTCTATAGAACGTTTATGAACACTTGCTATGATTCCTGATTTTCCGTGATGTTATCAGTCTCTCTACACACTTTAGTTGATAAAGATACTGAGAGTCTGATCTGCAGCATTGTATTTAAGAAAATGTCATATGTCCTTCAGTGCACAATTTTATTCCATGTAATTTTGTGCAGTAAATATAGATATTAAAAAACACGTACTAAGATATGGGAGTATCACTCAGCGCTATAACACTTACCTGGTAGTTGTCTTAGTATAGTTTCTATTGCTGTGTTAAACACCGTAACCAAAAGTAACCTAGGGAGGTTGAGGTTCATTGCAGCTTAAAGCTCTCAGATCACAATCTACCAATAAGGGAGGCCGGAGCAGGAGGCTAGAACTGAAACTGGGGCCAGGAAGAGGTGCTGCTTACTGATTGGCTCCTCATGACTTACATCGTGCTTTCTCATCCACTTAGTATCACCATGGGGAGTACTGCGCATAGTGGTCTGGGCCCTTCCATCAATGATTAAACAAGAGAGTGCCCTATAGACTTGCCCAACAGAAATGTCTGATGGAAACATGTTCTCAATTGAGGTGCCTCTTCCCAGATAATCCCAATTTGTGTCATAATGGGAGAGGAGCTTCAACTGATAGAATGTGTCATGCTGACAAAAATCAACCTTGACACCAGCTCTGAGAAGCCCAAGGGTTGATGGTAGATCCTCAGTGCCACAAAAACAGAAGGCAATAACAAGGCATGGAACGTTTTTTCAGAACATTGTTTCTATAACATCCAGATAACCGAGGCCTATATTTTAATGGAGACCACAAAACAGAATCAGACAATCGTTGAATTATTACATGTATATGTATATATTTCTCATGTTTTCAACAGCACAAATTAAATTTATTTCACTGTTTAACCTTTAGGTGTCCCAGGACCAGGCACGAGAAAAACGAAGTGTAAGTAGCTTTCCCTTCACATGTTTGGTTTCTGTGTGAGACAGTCGCAACAGTGGTTAAACATGGTTAGTTATCCAAACCTCTCAGCCTCTGCAGAAATTCTCAAAAATCTCCAGGGTATTAGCATTAGACAGAGGTACAGAGTTTGATTTTTGAAGAGATACCTGAATACAGTATAAATTAATTGATTAATATCTGTCTATAGAGAGAAATAGCTTTCAACTCAGCAGGATGACATGCAGATCCAGTTGGGAAACACTCTGACAAAGAGGCACACAGCCTAGTTACCTAAAACTTCCCACAAGGCTCCACCTCTTAAAGGCACCACTTTCCAAAAGCATCAAGATAAAGACCAAGTCTTTAACAGATTAATCCTTCTAGGAACATTTGGTGCTACATTTCAGTTAGTAGTAGGTCAGCCATGATGACCAAAATAGGAAAAAAAATTCAGTGAAACATTATTTTGGTATGAACAGACAAGCAAAAACATTCAAGAAAATGAAATAAATTTTACAGAACAATATATGTGTGTATGTATATTTATATAACATATATGTATGTGCATATGTTATATATGTATATATGTATGTATGTGTATGTATATATGTATGTATACATATATGTGTGTATGTGTGTGTATACATATATATATATATAGAGAGAGAGAGAGAGAGGTGGAAATCTTGTTAACTAAAAAACATGACTCAACAGAAAGCTAAAAATAAAGAATTTGCTTGAATTTGTATGACTAAAGGATTGATCTGGGAATGAAGAAATGACACATATACATACATACAGAGAAGCTGGGATGGAGTAGGCCATGTGCACCAATGGATGCACACCAGCATCAGCCTAGAAGCTCAGCACACCATTACATACATCAAGAACAAGGAGGACATGGGTTAGCTGTTGTCGGCAGGAGGTCTCTGGATGGGAGCAGTCTTAGGCCATAGCCGTTCAGGAGGAGGAAGCTCCCTCCATTTGATACTTTCTGCACACACTGGTTTCAGATAACCATATACATTTCATAGGTGGGCTATGGGAAGGCGTAGCAAGTCTTCTGAGCATAACCCTGATTTGCCATTCCCATGGATCTGAGCTAGTGGGGTCCTTGGCATGGCCATGCTTAGGTCAATAATATAGGACTTCATCTGCTCACCACAGAAACTGATAGAATGAAGGGAAGAGACAAAGAGAGATGATTTCCAACGTGATTTGATGAATAATGATTTAAATCAAAGAGGTGTATGCATATATTGGTACCTTTACCTCCCCTCATTGTCTTATAAATATAGAAAACTTTACTTTGAATTCTAAGATTTGGAAACACAGTTATCTCTAATTTTCTAAGCTGAGATAATCAAGTCAATGATAATTCTACAAACAAAACGTGTAGGTAATTTGGACCTTTTAAGTTTTCTCCTTCATAAATAAAGGCTCCCTTGGAAAAGAGCTGCATCAAGCAAGGCCTTTCTTTTTTCTCAACAGGCCAGTGACAGTGATGAATTCTTCCCAAGAATATATTTTCCACCATACCGGTATCCGCCTGGTGCATACCCACCATATGGATATCCAGGCTATCCATGGTTTTATGCTCCTTTTCCCATTCCCTTCTCTCCCCCTGTAACTCCAACTCCCAATGAAAAGTAAATGAGAGAAAAGTCGCCATGTGAGACAGGATGAAACAAGTGGTGAGTTCAACTAACACAATCACTTCGGTTGTCCTGGGGCCTCTCCGTGCCTGTGACTGCGCCGCTCAGTGAAAACAGATGCTACACTGTCCCTAGACATTGGGATCTCATATGTTTCAGCAGTTTTCTCTGGTAGAAATCAGTGGTAACAACAGTGGCGAGACATCCTATGTCCCCTTAAGATTCAAAAATACAGCAGTTTATAAAGTCGTTCAAGGTGATACAATGAAAGCAAGCCTATTATCGTATTTTTGTTTGAACATTTTCTATTAATACAAATGATTTTTCACTTTGGACTGAATCAAGGCCTAGGTGAAGCAAAATTTTAATATAAAGCTTAGACTGCATAAACTTATGAGTCTACACTCTAAAGGTAGGTTCATCCTAGTCCTTAGAAAAATAACAAACTTTTTAATGCTAAAAACCCAAAACTATGTTGCAAGTATAACAGTTAAAAAAAAAACCTGCAGCCTTGCACTTCAAGCAGATATACTGTCATCTCAAGATACCAGAACTAAAATGGTGAGTCTGTAAGTCCTGGATGAATTGGAAAAGTATACGCTATATTGAAGACTAAATACAGACCCATAAGATTATTTTAGTTTCTCATTATAATACATGTACACATATACAATAATAAATGTGTGCACACACATATGAAAAGCACTGACATCTTCCTACTCAGCATTCATGGACTGAATGCTTTCCAACTCTTGAACTATATACATTTTTATGACAACAGATATGTTGAAAATGTAGTATATGTGTATATGTAAATATATTTTAAAAGCTCCCCTGAGAATAACACATTTGGATTAATAACTTATATCTACCATTTATTTCAGGCTACTTTGAAATTTGAATGTGAGCCACTTCCCTGATGGATCAATGTTCCTGTTAAAAGAGAAAAATAAACGCAACTGAAATGGCATATGATGTTGTCTCTTTAGAATTCTTCTAACCAAGTACAAAAGGGAGGATCCTATGTCTTTAACACTTTTACATGACTTCTTTTTAAATTTTTCACTAAATTTATTACATTAATAAAGTGTAACATTTCATTAATTTTCGTAAACTTTAAACATGCATACAATATATTTTGATCATGTTCATCTTCCCCCCCACTCCTCCTCACTTCCCCCATATCTATCTCCCAACTTTATATCCTCTTTAGCTTTATAATAGCCCACCAAGTTCAGTTTGTGTTGTTCATAAACTCATGGGTATATAGCCATGCACTGGAGTCACACCCTTAAAGAACAGTAACTCTCCTCCTCCTAGAAGCCAGCACCTGTCCATAGTGTCTTAGTTTATTACACTAATAAACTAACATTTTTATTAATTTTTGTCTTATTTTGGAGTGAAGGCTTGAGAGGCCCTTCCTTTCATGCTGGAATACTGAGTAGCTTGCTCTTGTACAGGTCTTCTGCAGTGGTCCTGTCAGGGAGAGAAGCATCTGTATTGTTCTCATTTTCCTCAACCTCTGACTCTTACAATCTTTCTAGCACCTCTCCCAATATTTCTCCAGAGCCCTGGGGAAGGGATATGATGATGTCCCATTTGAGAGTGAGCACTATACGGATAATTATCCTCAGAATTTTGGCCAGTTTTGAGTGTCTGCATTAACTGCCATCCATAACACAATGAGGTCTTCTCCAGTGAGGTCTAAGAGCTGCAATAACATATCGGTAAAGAGATAGGAATTTAGAAAAAGTTTGATACTCTATCCACTTGTCAAAATAATGTGTTTATTACAATAAAGGTGAAACATAAAATATAACATATTTTAATATACACCTGTGTGTGTGTGTGTGTGTGTGTGTGTGTGTGTGTGTGTGTGTGTACCCAGGCATGTGTCTGTGCAGGAATACATGTACATGTATAGAAGTCAGAGTTCAGTCTCAAACGTTGTTCCTTAAGGTGCCCTCCATCTTATTTTTCACGACATGGTATTTCATTGGCCTGGTGCTTACTGATTAAGCAAGGATGGCTATCCAAAAAGCCCCATGGATCCATGGGTCTCTGCCTTTCCAACATTGAGATTACAAGCGCATGTCACCATGCCGGCTTTGTTTGTTTTATGTTAGTTCTGGTTATCAAACTCGGTGATCATATGCTCACATGGTATCTCAGATACTTTTCTACTGCTGTGAAGAAACACCATGACCATGACAACTTATAAAAGAAAATATTTGATAGATGGTTTGCTTAAAATTTCAGAGGGTGAGTCTATGACCATCATAGTGGAGAGTGCGGTAGCAGGCAGGCAGGCAGGAGTGGTACTGGAAAAGTAGCTGAGAGCTTGTATTTGAGTCACAAGCCCAAGGCAGAGACAGAAACTGGGAATATAGTATAGGCTTTTAAATCTCAAAGCCGACCCCCAGTGACACAGCTCTAACAACGCCACGTTTCCCAATTCTTTCAAACGGTTGCACCAACCGCAGAACAAGCATTTAAACAAATGAAATAAGGGGGTCATTCGCATTCAAAACAGAACATATGAAAAGCACTTTACCTTGCAAAGCTGTCTGCCAACCCTTAAAATACACCACACTTTAGTTGTGCACTTTTGCCAGTGGACATGTCAGAAGAACAGCAGATAGCAATGGAAGTTCAGGATGTCCACCTCCAGGGAGTGAGGTCCTGATGGATAAATCTCAGATAGGCAAGGCCATGAGACCCCAGACTCCAGAATGTCTTTTGCTTCTGCTGTGACTTCACGTTTTCTACTGCCATTTTTCTCTAGTATCGAGCATGGTTTTTATGGGCATGGGGTGATCCCCACTGCCCTTAATGTAGTGTGATTATCTCACAGAAATATACCTTTCTACTGGGCATTTTACCTGTGGATTATTATGAAAATTATTTCTTCTTAAGCTGTACTAATTGAAGTAATGATTATATACAATTATACTGTTGGTTTAAATAAAGTTTTGATGATTGAAAATAAGTACAAGGAAGTGCCAGAAAGCTAAGGTCTATGAGTTTCACTTAAGGAGCAGTATGGACTATAGTTTAGGTTAATGATTAAGAAAAACAGCTGAGTCCCAGAAGCCAGGTTGGCTCGAGTTCTTTTAATCTTGATGTTGAAAGATGCATTCACAGGTTTCAGAGAGCATCATAGCTGAAACAAAGCCTAAAATGACTTCAGGTTATGTTGTAATAAGCCACTTATTGGTTCCCAGTTGCTCAGTCCTGAAATAATCACACAGAAACTGTTTTAATTAAATCACTACTTGACCCATTAGCTCTAGCTTCTTCTTGGCGAACTCTTACATCTTAATTTAACCCATCTCCATTGATCTGTGCATCACCATGAAGTTATGGAATACCAGCAAAGTTTCAGCACATCTGTCTGAGGCGGAGGCTCCATGGCTCCTCCCCGACTCTGCCTTCTTTCTCCGAGTATTCAGTTTAGTTTTCCCCACCTATTTAACTTCTGTCCTATCAACAGGCCAAGGCAGTTTCTTTATTCACCAATAGTATTCAAAGCATACATCAAGGTTAGGTTAAGATGTTTTGATAATAGCTTTGAGATAAAATACCTTAGAACACAACCTAAAATTAAAAAGGACACCTAGCTGAGTGATAGATTCATTAAAGTTAGGAGAAAAACAAAGCAGCCCAATTATTTTTAGCTGATGGATCTTTCTTCTAGGATGGGGTGATGTTAATTCCTGGCACCCACTTCTGCACAGAGGTTCCAGACATAAAAAACTATTGATGAGTGGTTAACTCATTAAACTGAGGAGTTAAAATAGAGCTGACTGGTTCTTTTTCATATATGTAAAAGTTTAGATTTATGATTCTTTTAGGATTCCCTTTTGATTATATTTTCAGATAAATAATAAAACAATCGGTAATTTCTTTGTATACAATCACAATATGTAGTCTGCCAGTAAAAGAACTGGCTGAGAAAAATACCTTGCTTGCTTACACTCAGTTAATCTACAAGTTGCTTAGGTATGTATGTGGGTTCTTGCTTTTCACCTGTAATGTGTAAAGTGTTTAATCATGTAAGGGAAATGGAAAACATATTTTTTACCTGTATTCACTGTAATCATTCACTTGAAAAGTAAAATGTAATCAATTTGTAATTTTCATATTGCCTGGAAGATTTGGTTGAGATATATAAGCCGTAGAGGGAAAATAAAGAAATGGAGAAAAAAAAAGAAATCAATGGAAATCGTCAAGAGTGTGTGTGTCTTTTTGTCTTACTCCCTCGGATAGAGAAGCCTTAGTTCACTGACTCCATTGGAACCCCATCAAGTCCTGCACTGCTGGAGGTTGGCCCTCAAGGCAGTGGCACACTTTAGAGAAAGCATAAAGAATAGAGGTGATTGAGTCAACATTCCTGGAGCATACTGATCAAAAATGTTCACCATCTAATGTTGGATAAATGTATTGATAGTATCCAAAAGACAAATTTACTTAAAATAAAATATATTTGAACAGATGAGGTTGTTTCTTATGTACTGCAGAAGAGTAAGCTCAATTCACTGGTAAAGGACATAAGCAAAAGAATACATTGTCTCTAAACTCAACAAGCTGGTAGTAGTTGATATCCTAAATAGCATTAATGTCATTCTCACAATTTAAAAGAGCTTTCAAATCACCAGGGTTGCATCTTCCCAAAGCTCTTTTTCATTTGGCAAAACTGAAGATTATAAAAGTCCTGTGGACTTTTCATGCTCATTAACCTAGCACATGGTAGAAATGCAAAGCCAGATCCCAGGACTCCTTTGCATTGGTTTCAGTAGCACTTACACTAAAATAAAGTCTGAGTCAGGGTCAGAGACTAGTTAAATCTATTTTTTTTTTTACTTTTATCAGGAAGAAATGACTTTTCAGATAACCAATAGTTATTAACATGTCAGCTAGTTGTCACTTGGCCTCCAGTATTGCCTCCAAAGTACAAATTGAACTTTATTTCTGATCTGCTCAATGACCACTGAGAGTTCTTTATTGACTACAATGTAAAATCCATTTCCCCCACAGGCCCTCAAGTCCTTCCACATGGTAAATAATAGTAACCCCAAGCTTCTTCCCAAAATCTTCTGCCACAACTTGGTTTCCATATATCTCCAGCTCAGAAAATGCAGGCATAGTCAATTCTTATAACCAGGCTTCATCACACAGTTGTGCCTTCCCCATGGTGATTTCTCCTCAGGGAGTATGCAATCCTCCATTTCAGCATTAAGATTTAATTTATCTTTTATCTTTCAAGAATTAAGACAAATGTAATGAGATTCATTTAAAAAAAAAACTCAGTCTGTCAAAAAAAATTCACCACTTTGACCTTGTCTCACAGTATTTCATTTCTGCCCAGTATAAATCTGACCATGCTACACCTAGTAGGACGCCACCTAGTTTTCTATGTCCTATTTAAGCTGCTGGAAAATGACATCAGTGCAACTGTACCCCAATGCTTAGCTGTTCAGTGACTGGTAAATGGAATATACCATTTCATTTGGTTTCATCTTGGTTCATACCAAGAACCACCAATTCCGACTTTTCAAAAAAGTCCTTTTGCATCTCTGACATATATCGATGTAGAAAGTTGTAAAAGTTTCATTTCTTAGGAAATGAAAATCTCAATCAGTATTTAAAAGTTGCCTATTTTCTTCTCAATTGCATTGCCAGCACAGCCAGCTAGGTAATCTCTTAGCTACCCATATTCTGCTGTAGAAACTCTAGGGACCATAAAATACTAATTCATAAATAAAATGTTGGTCTGAATACAATTTACAAATATCATTAAATATATATGTACTAGAGATTCAAGTTCCTAAGGATCTTAGTTTAACATGTGTTTATTTTCCTATAACAAAACTTTGTGAACTTTACAGAAAGACGCCAATTTGTCCTGTTCCCTGTCACTTCCTACTAATCTCACAATGAGCACTTGAAAAGCAGTACCACCATTATTTCCATTACTACTTCATAACTGTAATTCTACTACTGTTATGAATAGTAATGTAACATATCTGATATGCAACCTCTGTGCAAAGGTTGTTCATTGCCCAAAAGGGTCACTACTCAAAGGTCGAGAACCATTTCTCTATATATTCTCTATAGTGAGATAGTCTGTCTTTGCATTAGAGCCCTTGGGTCTTCTTTTAATAAGAACTACATGTGTGCTAACTGCTGATTGAAATGAATCAACTGTAGGACAGAGAACTTGATATTGAACTTCAGTCTTAGAGATTCAATTTCCGTGAGAATCTTGTTTTTTATGATATTCACTTACAGTGAAGGTCTTTGACGCATACACATTTTATAGTAAAATGCCAATCATTCTGCTGTCAGAAAAATTCTGTAATAGAAATCTGAAAGAGTTCTTTATAGTACAACTGTTGTTTGAAACATTGTACTTAGAGAACACATTTTTTTGAGATCATTGCTGAGAATTCAAAAACACAGCAGTATTTTGAGATTACTGCTGAGAAGTCCAATTAAAAACAGGAAATGAAACTATATTAATATGGTTAGCAGTAAAAATAGAATAATTATAGTGGATATCAGAAGTAAGAAAAAACTAGCAAGAGGTTACCAACAAAAGTGCCTATGAGTAAATAATCATCTTTCCACTTACTTCAAATTGTTTTTTACATTGCTTGAAATATGATCCTTACAGCAGCCTCCTACCCAGGCCCACTGAGGGAACAGTTACATGGATGGATAGTCACTATTAGATCAGGATCCAGACGAAAGAATGTGGTTTTTGTTTGTTTGTTTTTTGTTTGTTTGTTTTGATTTTTCGAGACAGGGTTTCTCTGTAGCTTTGGAGCCTGACATGGAACTAGCTCTTATAGACCAGGCTGGCCTCGAACTCACAAAGATCTGCCTGTCTCTGCCTCCTGAGTGTTGGGATTAAAGGCATGAGCCACCACCGCCCACCTTCAGATGAAAGAATGCTAAGTATAGACTAAGAAGCCCCCTGGCTATCTTCTCATAGTATATGGTTGTTCTGCATTCAGAATACAAATATATCACATGACTAAGGGTGGTGAATTTGTTTCAGAATACTAAATATCTGTAAATGGGGACTTATTCCTTGGAGATTTAAGGGTGTGAAAGTCTCATATTCCTTTTTGCTTTTCTTTGAAGACCACTATAACATCTATATAGGTACACATTTGAGTTTACTTAGTTCAACTCAAAACCCATCAAGGATCATGCAAAGCTCCTCAAACCTAGATGGCCGTTGGCAAGATAATCCAATTACCAAATGCCAATTGCCTTTGAATAAATGTTGGAGCATGCACTTCATAGCAGTAGAAGTGATGGGTTTATTCAGTTAACATTTTGTTCAAAAACATGACCTGGATAATACATGAGAAACAGAGTATAATGCCCAGCTTTTCAAGCCCCTCCTAGGGCTGAATTAGCATTTGAAGAGTGTGGCTAATCCACTGAAAAAATGCTTTTCCTGTGGAGAAACATTCCCAGAACCTGGAGGTGTTTTTGACACATATTCCCCTACTGAAGTGATATTTCTATAAAATGTCTGAGTCTTTGATATTTTTTAAACAAATAACAAACATCTTAAAACTAACATTGTTCTTGATGGCTGAGAAATGACAGAGTGGAATACAGTGCCATCGGAGTTTGAGAACTGACAGAATTTGAGACCGTAAACATCCTCTTTTATCACTTGACCGTAGATAGCCAAAGGAAAAAGGATATTTTAACAGTCTACATAGACAGGCTGGTGATATTTCATGCGCAACACCCTAAATAACAGAAACCAACTTCTAAGAAATAAAAAGACCAGACTTCCTGGGTATAAACTGCACACATATTCTAGGGATCAGAACAATGTTCTCAACTTTCTAAGTTAAGTCATAGTTCCTTGAAACAGACAGAAATACGTGAGAACTCTACAATGCTAACATTATGTATTGCTTCCATTCTGGCAATGCGACATGGATTCTGGCAAGCACGTCCATCTGAGGAAGTTTCCACAAAGTGAAGCCGCTGTGAGTTACTACAAAAAAAAAAACAAAAAACAAAAAACACCACCACAGGTAAAGCAAAATATTCTTTCCCGAGTTATTTGGGCAAAGTACATGTTTAGCTACATTCTACCAAAGTATTAATGGCACTGGCTGCTTTGTATCCCATGTTTTAAATTAGAATGACCTGTCCTTAGAACAGAACAATTATTCCTGACACTTTTTGAGATTCAGAAAAAAAAAAAAAAAAAAAAAAAAAAAAGGGGGGGGGAGGTTCCACGTGAATTAAAACCCAAAATGCAAATGATCAGCCTTCATGGTGATGAAAATGTTTCTTGAATGAACTGAATTTACAAAAGGCACACATTAAGTAAGATGGTTATTTTTTTATTTTTAAAAGTAAAGAGCTACAGATTTGAAGTCAAAATGACCAACATGGATCATACTAAACATAAAGTCACTTGAAGTCAAAGTTCTTAGAGTACAAACGCAATGTGAAAAATAACTGTGGCTATGTGTTATTTTAGCAATAGCTTCAGATTCAGCTAGATGAAATGAGTAGGTTAAGAATGCACAATTAGTATATTTTTATACATTTTCCTATACTTTTTGAAAACACAAAGCATTCATTATTTTAGGGATTTGCTTCATTTTGTTTTCTTTTCCTCCATCCTCATGACTAACAACCCTACTTCCCGCTCTGCAGTGCCCTGACCAGGACTGACCTGTAAATGACCCCGTTGATGCAAATTCTTTCCTTCTTGTCATCATCTCATTGGGTAAGAAGTAGGAGGGAAGAAGAGTATGGCTGCTGGTACTAATACCCTATAATTAGCCTCCACTAATTTATCTTGAGTCTTCTCTGCAGCCAAGGGGCCAAGCAAGACCTACTGCCGAGCAAGGGTTGACGCCGGGTGAAGGTACTGGTCCTCAACTGCCCAGGGTAGTGATGTAGAGCATTTACTTGTGATACCACCAGCCTTATTTTGGAATCACACTTTATTCCCATTAGCCCTGACTGCTAAGCTTAAATACACCTAGGTGTCATTTCAATATTAATTCCTAACTTAGACATTAGATTTTAGTGCTAAGATCATAAATTTTTAGCTATACTTTAAGTCTACGTTTGATACTGTCAAATTATACAAGGCACTGTATATAAACAATATATATATACAACTATAAAAGATATTTGTAAGAAACCTATTACTCCTGTCGGTAAATAGAGAGGGCGATTTCTCAGGACAATTATTGAGATTATTCCAATAATTATCTTTAAATCTTACTGCTACTTAAAACTCAAAATTTGTTTTTATAGTGTAATTATTATATTTTTACTACAGTGTATTAAAATATGCCTCTCAATGCTGATGATCCATAATTTGACAAATGATATCTCCTTAGCAAGTGACAGAGACAAGCACAAGCTCTTACAGTTTGTATCTGGTACAATAGAGTATTATCTTTCTACTGAAAGGAACCCTTATCATTTAATGTTAAATATATATAATATTGTATTTATAAGAGCATGTTAAATATAAAATAAAATAAATAATATAATATATTTTTATATATTATATTGAATTTTATTGCACTCTATATTTTTTCTCTGCTCTCCTCTCCTTCAACTGTCTACCAAGGTCCCCATGCTTCCAATTTACTCAGGAGATCTTGTCTGTTTCTACTTCCCATGTAGATTAGATCTATGTATATCTCTCATTGTTGTCTAGTTTATCTGGGATTGTGATTTGTGGGTTGGTTTTCTTTGCTTTATGTTTAAAAACCACTTATGAATGAATACATGTGATAATTGTCTTCTGGGTCTGGGTTATCTCACTCAAAATGATGTTTTTTAGCTCCATCCATTTTTCTGCAAAATTCAAGATGTTATTTTTTCTGCTGTGTAGTACTCCATTGTGTAAATGTACCACATTTTTCTTATCCATTCTTTAGTTGAGGGGCATTTAGGTTGTTTCCAGGTTCTGGCAATGGCAAACAATGCTGCTGTGAACATAGTTGAACACGTGTCCTTGTGGTACGATTGAGCATCCTTTGGATATATACTCATAAGTGGTATTGCTGAGTCTTGAGGAAGGTTGTTTCCTAATTTTCTGAGATATTACCACACTGACATCCAAATGGGCTGTACCAGCTTGCATTCCCACCCTTTACCCTACAACTTCTCCAGGATAAGTTGTCATCAATGCTTTTGATCTTGGTCATTCTGACAGGTGTAAGATGGAATCTCAGAGTTGTTTTGATTTGCATTTCTCTGATGACTAAGGATGCTGAACATTTCCTTAAGTGTCTTTTAGCCATTTTAGATTTCTCTGTTGAGAGTTCTCTGTTTAGGTCTGTACTCCATTTTTTGTATTGGATTATTTGTTCTTTTGATGATCAATTTCTTGAGTAGAATATATTTTTAATTATTTAAAAGGAGTTAAAATGATTTTAACAAAAAAATATTTAGGTAATCATTTGAAAAGGTAATCCGAAAATAAGGAATTTAATACGGAATTCCATCCACTCAGTAAGCATTTTGCTTAGGTTACACATGAGATGTTTATAACCCAGTGATCTCTTAGAGGTGGTTCTGAAGTCACTTTAGCAAGCAGCCTTTTGAATTGCCTGAGGCTTCTATCAGGAGCAGCAAATGGTCTTTCTTTTCCACTCTGCAGGGTGACTCTTATAAAGATGTTTTCCATAACTCAAGTTTCCACAAGTATAGCAAAAATAATAGATTCAGTAAAATACAGTATTCCTTTCACAAATACAATATAGAGTAACATACTAGAAGTCTGAAATGTTATTATCTAAGAACTATGAAAATTAAATGAGTAGATGGGCATTGTGATTCTTTTAGAAAAAGACATTAAAATTGCCATGTGTGTGTGTGTGTGTGTGTGTGTGTGTGTGTGTGTGTGTGTAGATAGATAGATAGATAGATTCTTATTAAAGTAGTAAAATTAATCATATCACTTACATTACTGGAAAAGCACATTTAGACTATGACAAATGCCCCCCCCCAGTTACATCCCATGTCTGATATATTAATTAACAGTCAAAAATGTTGGAAATGACCCAGCTTGACGTCCTGTTTCTACAGGTAACAAATGTAAGGCCTAGAAAGAGGACACTGAAAGCCCATGGTTACTCAGGCAGGATAGAGCCTAGGTTCCAACTCTGCCTGCTCATACTGAACTCTTTTGGCTCAGAGTCATGCCTCACTCTTTAACAAAGAACACTGAGGTCTTTATTTTTAATTCTCAACTTTGTAACATTATTCTCCTTGTCACCTCAATCAAAATGTCTATGGATGTTCTCCAAATTAACCCTATGTTTGAGATGCTTCTTTCCCTATCAAATTCTTCTGAGCAAGTCTTGCCTCAGAGACTCTGATAAGTATCTGAAATGGAGATTACTGCTGATAACAGTCCACCTCTGTGGTATTTCCTCCCATTCCATTTCTCACGGTTTGTGCCGATAGGCACATCCCTAAGACCCATGCGGCTCCTCATCACGGTCTAGCTCTTCTTCTGTAATTTCAGTGTTGGGCAAAGCACTTCCCAGCAGATTACACTTTAATGATAGCTTCACTAATAGTCAAAAATTAAACAAATTTTACTTCAAGTTGCTGTTTCTTTACTTTTGAGAAAATACACTGGCTAAAATACCTATGAAATCAGAGGTTTTTTTCTCCCTTAAGGAAAACATTACATGCAATCACTTCTAACTTGATAGCAATAGAGTCTTAATTTAATTTTTTAAATTTAATTTTAGGTGCAATAATGAGGAATTTTATCGTAGTTATGAATATTCTGGCATTAACTCTGCCCTTTTTGGTAAGTTAATTTCATTTAAATTCTTTTAGTAAGATGTTAAGTAAATTTTATTTGAGAGTTTCAGTTCTGTGAATATCAAAATGTAGGCACTCCAAGGATCTTAACAACTGGTTCATAGCTTTTCTATGTTTACTTGTATAATAAAAATAAATACTCTTTTAGGTAATTAGATACCATAGCACATACTTCATTGTTCATAGAATGTCTATTCCGATACTGTAAAAATGTATTTCTAAGTTAGAAAGTACTGTAAATATAATTTATAAGCAGTAAGTATAGGAATCCTAGTCCAGGGTAAGAGATCCTAGTTATGAAATTTCTATCTTTCTCATCCTTCAGCCTCCTTATGGACTAAATGTTTAAAGATTTTAAAATATTTAACTTATTTAGCTTTAATGATTTCTCTTTCTGTAATTCCTCAGGCTGCCGAGGTGCAAAGCCCAGATCCAACAGTAAGTTGATATTATCGATTAGAGACATGAATTCCAAACACAATATTCTGATAAGTTCAATCATAATAAAATGCCTCTAAACCACGTACTTAAATGTTTCAACAAGTTTAAAGAACCTTCATATTTTTTAGTAATCAAATTACTATCTTTTGTGACACTTTACTATGTGGGCTAGCCAAGTCCTTCCCAGGTACCCATGTCATGTCCATAATTAGCTCTAAGGCTGGTAGAAGCAGATGTAAGAGAATCATGTAAGAGTGCCTGTTTCTTTGAAATTGTTAACTAATTGTTATTGGAGTTTGGGCTACTTTTGGGCTTTGTTTTCACACTCATTCTGCAATTCCAAAAGCTCGTCTGCCAGCAGCCAAAAGAGGGTGAGAAGGAGGCAATAGTATGTGCCCTCTTGATAAGATTACAAAGGTTTTAGATGACAGAGCAGCTGATTAAATTATTAAATGAAAACAGGTATCTCCTAAACAATAATTTTGAGTAAATTCTTTGATAAAAATTACCTTTAAAAATTTACTATGCATTTTACATTTAGTTACTTTCATTTACTTGTTGAAATTATGTTTGGGTTTTCTCTTTTGAGTAATAGGAAGCCATTTTAAGTCATAAAATGAGTCCCTTCCTGCTCAGCAATTCATGAATTATTGAGCCTACTTTATAACCGACTCTCCTTCCTGTTTTCTTTATTAAGGATTTTTAACTAGTAAATATTAATTATACATGATGTGATTTATCATGACATTGACATATATATGCAAAATGTATTTTGTTCACACTTGCTCTCATTTTTGCTCCCGCCACTACTACTGAGTTCCTTCCTCTTCTCAACAAGTCCCTCTTCTAATTTCCTTTTTTGTTTCAATTTTTTATTCTTAATATTTTACACATGTAAACAACACATAATTGAGATTATTCACAGAGATATGTATAAAGAGTCATTTACATGAGTGTGGGTGGCTTACCAGTGCCTATACCCTGAATACAAAGCCTCTTCTAAGGAGGTTCCAGTGCATAATGATTCACACTCTGAAAACACTACTTTCTCTACCAGCAACCATTAACTCTCAACAGCTGCTCAGGGAGAGAGGGACCGTGTGAGCCCCCTCGATGCCCCATGATGGAATTTGGACAGGCTGCATCTTGTGTAGTTAATCACAGCCACTGCGACTTCCAGAGTATAAAAGCCACATTCTTTCCGGAAGATAGATTCATGAAGGCTTCAAGTCACAAGAACAAAGTGAAATAATTAAAAAAAAAAAGTTTATAGAGTTTATGTTTCAGTTTATGAGCTTTCCAAAGCATCTAAAAATTGCAATGTGATACTTTCTTTTATGTGTCAATTAAATGCTTCTATTAATGTAAAATGAGTATAATATTCATTTTGCTCTTAATACAAAAGTGAAAATATAAAACAAACAAACAAAAGAGAATCTCTGTTTAGATTTTTCTCCCTTATTATTTCTCATTATTTTTAATCTAATCTCTCAGGTTGCAGAGGTACAAAATCAAGAACAAGTGGCCGTAAGTCTATTTTCAATTCCTTATATAACCTAAGAATAATTTATATGATAGTCTGCAAAGAGGAAGACCTTCTGATTAAAACTAAAATGTTTGATCTCTACAGGACAAATTAGTTATCTTTTGATAAGTGAAAACACCACTTAGACAAAGATACCACGAACCAACCTGGGTGTTTGTCGGAAAGTCAGTTTCTTGGAGTAGCCCACATTGTGAGGGCCCAATCAAATGCTTCCTTAGCTCATGAAGCTACTCTCAATGTGGAATATTTAAAGGGAAAGGAACAAAAGTAGAGCTTTTATCTCTCCTGCCCACTTCATAAAGTTCAGCTGGAGAAAACGTCTTACCTGACTCATCTATAAGTCCATCTCATTTCCTCATATTAATGTCTCCTTTTGTTTCAAAATGTGTTTGACAGAATATATTAGCTGTTTCTTTTTACAGGAAAACTTACTATGCCATATGACTTTTTTGGTTCATTACATGGTGACAGAAATAATTAAAAACAAAAAAGTCCTTAGTGGAGAAAATTAAACAAAAATGTTTAAATCCAAAGTTTAAATTAAAAATTCTTCCCACACTTTACAATTCTGTTATAAAACATGCCATTTCTCGGACTGATAACATTTGTGAACAATTAATATTTGTGAGATGAAAATATACCCACATGTGTTTGTAAACATTGCGTGTGTTTGCATATAATGGGTATCTCTATGAGACTTTTGAGGTACTGGGACTAAATATGTAAAGTCTAATTAGTACTTTCCATATACACCATACTTTCACAGGAGAAACATATTTTGCATTACTAATTACCTAATTTGTTCAAAACAAATATTATGTTGTCACAAGTAATGTTCCACAATATCAAAATCATACCTGGAATGGAAAATGTATATATTCAAAACTAATAAAAATAATGATTTAGAATTACATACTTTCGGTACTCTATTTGCTCAACATAAAATCTGCATTATTTCAAAAGCTGCTGAAGTTTCCTTTGCATTTTGATCTATAATTAGAACCTTTCTGCACCTTTTTCCTTCCTTTAGTGCCACGAAAAGGATGAAGTCTTGGATGACCAGCAAAGAGTCCTGCGTATACCAGTCCGCTATATGCTGAGCAGCAATCTTCGTTATGAACCTAATTACTACCACTATAGGTCATCTGTAGCTATTGACCCATATATGTACTACTCCTTGATTACAAGATTGCTTCTGCTTAGGTCACCAGCCCAAATCTTCCAATGGCAAACAATGCCAAATCTCCCCCAGTCTACTGAGGTACCACATCCTATTCCAAGCCCATCCTTTCTTGCCATTCCTACAAATGAAAATGAAGATAACACTGTCATTCCAAACATTGAAACCAATACTCCTGTTGAGTCTACACCAGTTCCTATCATTGATCCAGTGGCAATTACTGTGGCCAATCCAGAAGCTTCCACAGTGCCAGTTAATAATCCTGAGACTGCCACAGTCCCAATAGTTTCAACTGTAGCATAGAAACTTCAAGAAACCATCAAAGAAGACAATAAAGGTATGTGAGCAAATTAAAATGAACAATCCAGACAACAAGCAGTGACTTATTCACACAACCACAAATTCTAAACTAGTACAAGAAGATAAATTATGTTAAGGGAGCAAGCAGAAGAGCTAACTAGGATTGTAATTTGGTATAGTATACACGGGATGGGGAATGTGTATATTGAAACCTGCATTGATCGTATAGCATCGACAAATTGGTCTTTGTTTCAATAAGAAATGAAAACAGTATGTTTTTGAAAAATAAAGAAAACTTGTATTTGTACTTTTATCAACCATTTTCCTGAAGGTTACAATTCTCCTTTAATCTGTTAATTTTAATTCATCCTTACTTACATAGTGAAGTAAATACTTTGTACAGTCTCACGTTTTGATTCTAAAGCTGCCTAAGTGAAACTTCTACTATAGTGTTGTATACTAGAGCCACATGCAGTGTTGGGCCTATAATCACAGATGGCTAGGGAAACGGAGGCTGAACAATCACAAGTTCAAGAACAGCTTAGTCTAGATAGAGACTAGGCCAGTCCCAGAAGCAGGCAAGATCTTGTCTCAAACTTTAAAAATGAAAAAAAAGGCCTGAGAATATAATTCAGTGTAAAGTTGTTGCCTAACATGTGTGAGGCCCTAGGTTCAATTCCCTGTATATAGAGAAAAATATGAGAAAAGAAAAGAGAGACAGACAGAAAGACATAGCAAGAGAAAAAAGAAATGAGCCTGTAATAGCAATATTTGCACTCTAACTTTCATATTAATAGAGCAAAAGAAATTATCTATTTTTCATGAAGTCCTTTACTTCAGACATAACTCCTGGAAAGAGCTGAATGTCCTTACTCTCTTTTCAGATAAATCATGAAAGAGGTAAAATGCTTAGCTTTTCAATACATGAATATTAAATGTAATTTAATTAATTATCTATTAAATCTCAGAATATTAAACATAAGGCAAAATACCATTAATTATTTGAGTAAATAGATAGTTAAAGTTTAAAATAATTGAGAAATTCTAGGACATTAAATAATGATAAAATTAATGGTATTTTTAAAAAAACTCACAGAGGGTGAAATTATTTGGAGAGAAAAGTATGAATGCTGAGATTTGTTATAACAGCTGCTTATTATCTGTCAAACTGGATGCATGTTATCTGGTCTAAGACGCCACGTGAGGGTCTGTGATCTGAGGAGGGCTACAGACCAGAAGGGGAATCAACTTCTCATCAATAACCTCATGCTGGTTATCATTCTCTCTGGATTTTCTTTTTGTCATAACTTTGAGCTCACAACTCAAGTAGAAATGTGGGTAAAATGTACAAAGTGAGAGCCTGTTCAGTTTCAACTGTTTCCATAGCGACTAATTTAAGAGAAATAGAAACCACCTGTGACTACACTAGACTGCCATAGCTATAAATTGTGGTTTTGCGATGTAATTTAATATATACTGAGAAAGGGAAAAAGAACTGGGTAAATATTCAACATAGAGCATTTTAGAGATGAAAATATAAAATAGGATGAAAATAAATATTTAATATGGAGTTATATATTTTATTGATCCAAAATCATTGCATGATTTTGCCTGTAATAAAGTAACCCTTGTTCTATAGTATGTGTGTCCATAACTCATGATTCTGGAATCCTGAATTAAAATCACTAAGCATCATTTATATAAAAAAAAAACTTTAGTAAAGGATAGTGTCTTTTTGTAAAACTTAAATAAAGTGTACAGTGCAGCATGGTCAATTTTTTGAATCTGAATTCAAACACTTAAGTTGATAAAGTTCTTGGATATAGTCACAAAAGAACTCTTTGAATCTAGAGAAAACCTTAAATGTGAAAACTGTCAACATGCTATGCACAGAATTCCAAACTATCTTTATTTTTTTTACAGGTCTTACAGAAACCAAATTCCAACATTGTACTCTTCTTCAGGCACTTGTGTGCCACATTCAAGAGAAGATGCGATTTTCACAGACCCAAATCTTTTCTTCTTCCCTTCCATTTTACATTGGTGCCACAGTTAATTTGTTTGTAATTCATGCAGAATAAAGTCAGTGAAAAGCAGATAATACCTTTTGAACATTTCGTGTGGAGGGGTGTGTGTGTGTAACATGTGATGCATGCTATAGCACAGATGTGGAGGTCAGAGAACAACTTGCAAGCAACCATTCTTTTCTTCCACAACATAAGGCCCAAGGATTGAACATGGATGTCAGGCTAAGCAGAATGTGCCTTTACTCACTGAGCAATCTCACCAGTCAATAACTGAGTGTCATATGTGAGATCTATGGCGATGCTCCAGGAAACAATATAGGTTTCATATTTAGTGTAATTTGGGGTATACAGTTCACCTGTGGGCAGAGATCGCAGTCCATGACTTGACACTAAGAACTGTTACACTCAGATGACACTGGACTATTTGAAGTATGGTGCTGAAACCAGAGAAGACCTAAGTCATACTGTTGCAATCCAGAGGAATACACAAAGTGACTCTTGTGGCCATTAAATATACACATTTAGATAAAAGTCCAGAGCATGCCCCAGAGCACAAGTATACTGCAGGCAAGCACAGGTACAAATGATAGGGGAGTTCAGCCAATCACATTCTGTTTTGGGGGCGTGCCGCCCTTAGGCTAAAGCTTGCCTATAAACCTAGTAAGCGCGCTCCCGTTAGCTCTCTTTCGCCTGGCTTCTGTGCCTGGACAGATCATTTGGATTCTGGTGTAAGCTGTTCTAAGTCTTACTTCTGTTTATTAAAGCTGTATATTTTATATTAAGATAGTCTGGGGACTTTTCATTACCAATCGCCCTGCAGCATCATACAAACACAGCTAATCACATGATTCCAGGACTTGATGGAGACTCTACAAATGCAAAAGCAGTCTCACACACAATGCATCTAAAAAGTTTGTGAGCAAATACATACATACATACATACACACGCGCGAGCAAGCATGCACACACACACTACACTAGATTGCTTTAGGGTTTCAGAATTTCAGATTCTTCTGTCTAAAATCGTTTGGTGAATAATCAAAGTTTTAACATATAACATAGGTTTTATTTATATATAACCTATATAACATATAACATAGGTTTTCCCTTAAAGAAATAGTACTAATCAATGTCTAGTCAGCAACGAACTTGCTGTGTGATCATGTGGACTTGAGTTCAGTTTCCAAAACCTATAAAAGCCAGGCAAGATAGTAGTAACTTTTAATCTAAGTACTAGAATGACAGAAATGGAAAGATCCCTGGAGCCCACCAGTCAGACCCTAGCCTAATTAGTGATTTTCAGACCAAAGGAAACTGTCTCAAAAGCATCAGATGGAATTTCTAAACGTGATTCCTGAGATTATCCTCAGTCTTCTGCACACATATTCACACGAACTAAGCACATACACAATTTTTAAATTATAAGGAAAGTTAGTCGGTCACTTATATCATTGACTTATATTTATGACTCCATATAGGAACACATGAATTGTCTAGCGGAGTTCTTACTGGTTACCATCCTACTCTAAACCTACAATGTTTTCACAATGTGGTGTGATCCGTGGTGATTTATGAAGGGACCAGTATTTGGCACAAGATACCCCAGGGCCAACTTCTCAGCACAAAAAAAGATTTGCCACACAGGGACACAGAGCAGCGAATAAAAAACAGAACAGGAGATAGAGGATAAGGGAGAAGGTGAAGGGAACAAGAGAAAGGGAGAAGGGACATTTGTACCAGAGGAACAAAGAACTGCCTCCAAATAAACAGGAGACAGACTAGGCCCATAGACAAATGGAAGTATAGAAAGGTAAAGGGGGAAACCCTGTGTTAAGATGAATCCACAGCCTCTCCTTTTCTGTGGAAACAAAAGCAAAACCTCTTCTCCAAAGTAATATATCTTTTGACTTAAATTTTGAAGTCAAGGCATTTTCAAAATATATGTGTTGAATTAATCCAGTAGCATTTATAATTAAATACCTTTTAGCAACATTGCTTCTCCCTCAGCCATCAAACACAATGACATACAGTATTCAGATTCTCTGTGTATTTTCCATCTTTACCTGGCTTTATTTTAAACTCTATTTATTTTATTTTTATTTATTTATGTATTTGAGACAGGGTTTTACTGTGTATCTTTGGCTGTCCTGGAACTCAATCTGTAGATGAGGCTGTCCTTGAACTCACAAAGATCTGTCTGCCTCTACCTCTGTGCTGCGATTAAAGGTGTGTCGTACCACAATCCAACTAACTCTCTTTCATTCTTCCTTCCTTCCTTCTTTCCTTCTTTTCTTTTATTCTTTCTTTCTTTTAAGGACTTTATCCATTTTTTCTTTTCTCTCCCAAGCATATGTATATTTTTAAACACACTGTAAACCATTTAGATTTTTTTTCCTCATCTGAATCTACCTTTACTGTCTATCTCTCTTTTTCTGACCACATGAGTCCTTAATTTACTAAGCTATATGGCTACGATTAAAGCCATGACTTTGACAACTTGATCCACCCCATTCCTTAGCTTTCTGAGACTCTAGCTTCATGGTGCAGGAGTCATGTTTATTGCCACAATTCTATGGAGTTTTGAGGTCCCTGCCACCACCAAGAAGCATGCTGTTAGCTATTCATAAACATCATTTAAGTGCTTTGTGGTGGAGTTTCTTAAAAAGGTTACAAAGTTTTTGCAGTTAAAGCTGAATCAGGAAGCCTCTCTTAAATGAGATATGCTTGCCTCTATCAAACAGAACCCACCTGAGAAAATGCTGCTACTAAGAAACCATGCTTAACTCTGTTCTTTTGTGTCTAGAATTTCCCAAGCTCTCTCAGGTCTTATGTGGATGTAGTTTTCCATGTTAGTACCATTTGTTGACAGAAGTTTCTGTCCAGCCTGGTCCTGCAGTCGTTCAGTCTCAAAGAAACACAGAGGCCTACATTAATTATAAACTGGTTGGCCTATTAGCTCAGGCTTATTATTGACTAATTCTTACATCTTAAATTAGTCCATAATTCTCATCTGTGTTAGCCACGTGGCTTGGTACCATTTATCAGTGAGGCATTCTCATCTTGCTTCCTTTTGGTCTGGATGATGACTGTAGACTGAGCCTTTCCTCTTCCCATAATTCTCCTGTTCTGGTTGCCCCACCTATAATTCCTGCCTGGCTACTCACCAATCAGCATTTTATTAAACAAATACAAGTGATTTATCTTTACAGGGTACAAGACCATTGTCCCCCAGCACAGTAAAATTTAACTTCATTAATTAAAAAAATTACAAACTATGTACAAGGTATCATAAATATTACTGTCAATATATAAATAATTTAATTTTAAAAAACAGCCAATAATTATGTGATATATACTATATATGCCAATCAATATTCTATTTATTTATGTTTTATTTATGGACTGTGAGGGAGACCCATGTACAGCAGGGGGCATCTAAGATTAGGCACAAACCACACCCAAACACTGTTTACACAGAGAGATCCTTTACTAAACAGGGAAGAAAAGTTCAATTGGCTGCTTTCTGACTCAGGAATAAAACCACAGCAAATTATTTTTAGATATAATTTTTAAAAAGAGATGAACAGAAGTCTTTGTGTTAGAATTGGCTAGGATGAGGTGGTAAAGGAGGTAGGGGACTGGGGAAAAGGGAAAGGGAATGAGGGAAAAGAGGAAGGAATATTTATCCTGACTCTGGATAGAAATGAGACAGATGTGGCCCATAGGCAAACAGCAGTTTATAAAGGTAAAGGGGAAAACCCCATGCTAAAATGAGGTGTTTAGTTTTAATTAAGCATGTTAATTAGGTGAGCCAAAGGGGACTTCTGATTGCTGGATTTCAATCCAGAAGTAGCTGGACCTTGATGATCAGCCCTGGTAGGAGGAAGTAGCCAAATAAGGGCATAGATCTTTGTGGCTAGCTTTTGGAATTATAATCTAAAGGTTTTTAGAAAGGCAGAAAAAATGGGAGAGAAGGGCAAGGCCTGCCAGAGCCACATGCTCGAATGGGCTATGACCCTTCACACTGCATATTATTTTGTTGTTAGGAAATAATGGAAATAAAATAAAATTCCACAAAGTGTATTGATAACCGAGTCCATATAGTATTGCTCGAAAGTTCATATTCCTTAACAGACACATAATCCAATGTAACAGAACAAGCAGAAAGCCAAAATGATTCTAAACATGTCACATATCTACTCAGTTTTCAAAAGGGCACCAAGCACACACCATAAGGAAAGAACTCTCTCTTCACATATCTTCCTGGGATAACTGGATGTGTGTGCAAAGGAATAAAAGTGAGCTTTGCTTACATGTCAGTTACCAAAGTCAGCCCAGAACATATAAAGGCTAAGTTCACAAAATTTCTGAAACAATGTCCAGAGGGAAAACTCTTGTTTTTTGTTTGTTTGTTTGTTTTTTGGTTTTGTTGTTGTTGTTGTTGGCGGGGGGTGGCATTTCTCCAAAGATCTGACTACCACAGGATGAAACTGAAACTTTAAAACTACAATAGTTTTAAGTAGTTGTAAGAGCTTACTTTGTAAGAGATAGACAATTCATGTATTCCTGATTTGACATCACAAATATGAACCAATCACGGAAGTCAATTAAAAATGAAAAACGACTACAGATTTGGAGGAAATAACTGCAAACCATCAATCAGATAAAAGGTTGATATTCAAGATACAAAAATGACCCAGAAAACTTGGTATCAGAAAAAAAAATGACTAATTACCCAGTTAGAAATGGGAAAATTGTGTAAATAGATGTTACCCCAATGACATAAAAGTAACTGATATCCCTAATCATCATGGAAATAAAACTTAAGCCCCAAAAAGAAAGAACTTCCACATGGGGGTGGCTGTCATAAGACCTACCAAAGCCCATCTTGGTGAATCTATTTTTATTGGGATTAGTTATAGGAATATGGGTGAGGTGTTATTTACAGGAGCAGATACAACAAAGACAGTTGTATCACTGAGGCCTACCCCAGCATGGGTGACAGCTCACAAAAGCTAGGAACCTGTATCACACTGTACAACCTTCAGGCAGTTTAACAAGTTGGGGGAGTAGGAACGGTGATTCTGGTCATTTCAGAGACTTCCTGGAGCTGTTTTGAGTTGTTTGCTTTCTGTCTTAGGGATCTTCATTACAGGAGAATGCTTCAATCTCTCCTATGCAACACTCCATAAGGATTTCTTTAGCATATGTGTGTATGGAGAGTATGAGTGTGTGTGTGTGTGTGTGTGTGTGTGTGTGTGAGAGAGAGAGAGAGAGAGAGAGAGAGAGAGAGAGAGAGAGAGAGAGAATATACAAATTTGTTTGGTGTGTTTGCATGCCAGTAGAGGTCAGAACTTGATATTTGGTGTTATTTTTGATTGATATACACTTTATACATTGAGGCAAATGGTCAATTCAGCTAGACTAGTTACACTTTATGCATTGAAGCTAATAGCCAGTTCAACTTGTCTAGGTACCAAGCTCAACAGAGAAATCTCCAACTCCAGAAGACTGGGATTACAATGGACCACCACATTCATCCAGCTCAGATATCTTTCCTGTATCTCAAGCCTCAAGCCATCACCCCACCTTCTGATACCACTACTGCCAGGAAAAGCATCACCCATGACTTTTGAAGACAGCACAACTAGTAACTGACATGCCTGCCATCCAGTAGTTGAAATCCCTTCCCTATAGTTAGTCATGACTGATAGAAATGATGCAACTGATGTGTGATGTCCCTCTGTATGCTATGAATAAGTTAAATTACCATTAGTCAATAAATAAGCTACTTTGGCCTATGGAGGGCAGAATATAGCTAGGTGGGAATCCAAACAAAGATACAGGAAGAAAGAAGGTGGAGTCAGGAGAGATACCAGCAGCTACCAAAAGAGTAAGATACCAGAGCATTACCAGTAAGTCTCAGGGCATGAGGTGATACACAGATTATTAGAAATGGGTTAATTTATACGGAAGAGCTAACTAGTAAGAAGCCTGAGCCATAGGCCAAACAATTATAATTAATAGTAAGCTGCCAATGATCATTTCATAAGTGGTGAATTTCAGGGAGAGAGCTGAACTGGCAACCACATAGATGTTCCTAAAACCATGACAACTACTCAAGGAGTGACTACTTCTATACTTAGTACTGGGACAAATAACATCTTCTGCCCACAATGTCACCACTGCCACTCGTACTTCTGTTGATGCCTGAACATTATATTACTGACATCAAAGAGCATATCTATATAATCCTGAGATTATTATTCAGCCTCTGAATATGATGCAAACCTTGTAGAAAATTTCATCACATTTCTAGAATTATAGACTTTGTTATTTCTTTCTCTCAAGTGCCACTATTGCTAAACAGAATGCTCCAGAATGAACAACTGATAGTAGCATTCAGAAATTACACATTGTACTTGATGTTGTACCTAATAGTGTGAATTTGCATTATAAACTCAAACCCCAATAGTAGATAAGGTTTCTCTTCTCTTAGAGACTTGTATTGCAATGCAGGTCCAAAAGATTATAAAAGTCTGATAAGTACAGGCATAGATGTGATCCTTGTGATAATTGCTATATTATTTGTGAGACAAAAGAGAGAAAACATGATATTTATGACCTAAGAGAGTTCACAAAGAAGTGGAAAATATGATATATGCTTCCTAGAACTGATGAAGCAACACAGAAAGCGGTCTTACAGACTGAGAAGCCAGGGCAATATTTAGCAAGAAAAGAGTTTGAAAAGAGTTGTGAAAAGGGCAATATTTGAAAAACAAATGGAATTTTCACTTTCTACACTTCGTGGTTTGAACCACACAATTAGTTACCTAATTTGCATTCCACTTTAATAACTAAATAATATTTTTCCCTGGTCAGCCCTGAGAAAGTCCTAAGTGCAAGTGCTCCCTCTTTAGGCAATTTTGAGCATAAAAATGACTGCCTAGCTCTGAGGTTTGGATTGTTGTGAAGGTTTCAGACTGCCATGGTTGGCAGTTCATCCCATACTTATGAAGTTACTTTACAGATGATTTTACACAGATGTAAGAGGAGAAAAATCACAGTGATATTATAAATAGTACATGATAATCATGGTAATATGACAAGGAAGAAAATGGAACATACACAAAATATTGACTTAACACGATGAGAAATTAGAAACAATATGATAACTACACAATAGATAGACTGTCATTAAAATTATTTTCATAAAGTTAATATGTACCATATTTGAATGCTTAAGTAAAATTTTAAGTGTGAAAAACATCCATAATCATAATTCAAGTGAATGCAACTAACTAACTTATTCCACTTCAAGAAATATCAAGTTTATATACAAAATAGGTAGTTTTACATATTTTAATAGTTTATTTTTTATTAGGATTGTTTTCTAATTCTCTATCACAATCATGAAGTTCTATGCAAAGCAGATGAGCCAACATGTAAAATATTCATTGCTTAACAAAAATTATCATTGAAAATAGCTATAAACAGGCCCCACAAGTGAGTTTTTAAAAATAGTGCATGCATTTTCAATAATGCTCTACCTGTTGCAATAATAACCATGCTCACTAACAGTGGGTTAAGGTAGTTAAGTTACTGCAATAAAGCATTTAAGCCATGTTGAGCCCATTTATTTTTAATCTATAGATCAAAGCATTTCTTGAAAACATATTATGGTTCTTTTGCTGCTCTCTGCCCTATCAAGCCTCATCTGAAGGATGTGATGATTTTAGATATTTAACTACTTCATGACCTACATTTTCTATTCTCCATTTATGATTATATATTATATATGTATGCAGGATGTATATTTTCATTAAAATATCATATAGAGAATCATAATTATATGATTATATATAAATATATAATCATAGTTATATTATCATATATAACTGTATATAATTATATATAATCATATCTATATATATATAGTATGTATATGTTTCAGAATAAGTCATATTTTCCAAAGAAATAATGCTATTATTCATATTTTCAATAAAGAATTCAGCACCAATGAACCTAAAACTAAAGCCAGAATAAATAGGCAAGTTCAGTGTTTATGATTGCTTCTACCAGAGGCCCAAGTTCAGTTCACAGCACCCACATTGCATGCCACTGACACAGCTGCCAGGAATGCTGACTCTGGGGGATCTAAGACCCTACTCTGTCTTCCTTGGGCACCCACACATGCATACTCATATCCCCATAAACACACACACACACACACACACACACATACACAAAATTAAAGCAAAATAAAACTAAACCTACTACTAAGTAATAAATGGCAATCATAAATTGTTTTTGAGAAATTCAGTTAATTGGATAACATTCAGTAAAGGAAAATTTAGTAAAGGATAATATTGCTGATGAATAAAATGGAAAAAAATGGATTTGTATTGAGGTAGGCAAGATAGAAAATTCATAGAGAGTTTTGAAATGACAAGCCTTTTTAAATTTGGACGTAAATTATTAACTAGCACAAGTGTCAGTATTCAAACTTGGAGATAGTGATAGCAGTCTTCAAAACAAGTGGTTCTATTTTCCATATTATCTGAAAACTGAGACTTTGTCAGGTGTACTTTTGGCTTACATAAAATAAATAAACATGCTTACTTATTAGAAACACTCAATAACAATTATTTATCCAAAATTTAAAAAGTCAAAACAAAACTATTAAACAAATCTAAATATGGCATAGAGGTTTATAAAGAATACCATATGCAATACTGTTATGTTAACGCAAAAGTCCTTTATTTTTGCTTTCATGCCTTACTCAAACACAACTGAGCCTTTCTGACATTTGATAAGTATTTCTCAGAGACTCTAGATGCTTCCTCAGAAGGCTGTTAAACTAAACACTATTTTTTTCTGATGTCATAGAACAAGGAACTGTTTATCCATTCTTGGCTATGTCCCCTTATCTAACAAAGCAATGATTTCAAATGTCACGGCCGGGCATATAGAGACCATTGTGCTTAAGTGAGTGGAAAACTTCTGGGACGAAAACAAGTCACGGAGCGAGTCAAACCAATGTGACACGCTGAAGTACACGTGGCCTTTCTGCTTTGAAACTGATGACCTCAAATCTCATGAAGGGGTGGCATTATGTACTGTTGTGTTATTGGCACATCTATTTTATCCCTGACAATCCAGCTTAAGCCAGTATGAAGTTCGTGATTGAAGTAGAAGGTGCTTTAAAGGAGTTCACAGAAAACAAAACAGAGCCCCCCAAATAAATGCTAAATGTCTTGAATAAAAATGGTAAATGGAATTTACAATGTAAAGTTATATGGACATCTTCCATACAAATCAGTTATGGTAAATAGTTAATCCTTTTGATACATAAAAGAGCTAGCCTTTAAGTTGTTAATCACTTTTACAAACTACTTAATATACTGAATGTATTAATAAGCCTTTCTCAATAAAAACTAATAATGTGCCACTTCTCAACTGAGACACTGCTATCCACTTTTTAAATACAAGAGTAAATGAAGTCAAGGACAATGGCACTGGGTTTTGATTCTACTGCATGGACTGGCTTTGTGTGAGCCTGGTTTGTTTGGATGCTCACCTTCATAGACCTGGATGGAAGGGGGAGGATCTTGGACTTGGGCAGGGAACCCTGAATGTTCTTAGGACTGGAGAGGGAGGGGGAGAGGGGAAGAGAAAAGGGAGGTGGGGAGGAGGTGGAAATTTTTAATAAATAAATAAATTTTAAAAAGAAAAAAAAAGAGTAAATGAAGTCAAATAGCTACAAAGTAGCAAGACTTAAACACAGGTTTAATTCCTAGAAAAAAAGTTTCTTGTGTCACAATTTTCTTATTGTGATAAATTTTCAAAAACAGTGATAAACGCTTACGTATTTACTTCCTCAACACACATTCTTCATCATCTGCCCTGGCTTATGACTAAAGATATATTTACATGCCAAAATGGTAAATGACATTGAATATAATTTTAATATAACAAAGGAAGCTTCATATGTTTTAATTCCCAAATCTCTAAGCAAGAGCAATTAATTCTGATATTCAATTTCAAATAATAAGAAGAATGATGTTTTTAATTTTTCTAAATAAAACTATTGTAAATGTTTCTATTTAAGCATTAAACAAATTTTTATTTTAATATTTTTGATAGTCTTATGCAAAGAGTATCAATTCTTTTTTTTATGTGTTTAGTTGGTTGGATTTAATTGTCTATGTTACAAAAATGTTCATCACAGAAGAGAATGCAACAGATGACAAGAAAATGGACAAGGAACTGTCAAAGATTTTAAGATTTATACTAATTCATAGGACAGGAGAAACTCTACGTCAGAGGAAATCAATCAACGTTTGAGCAGTTTTTGTGGGATGACCTAAAATCATTAAAATTTCCTCTTTTAGACTCTCTAGATAGAGGACAGGGTTATTTTCCTGTTTGAACGCAATAGACATCCCTTTAAAACTCTTTGCTGCCTCTTGGACCAACTCCAAGGCAAGCTCTAGTTTATATCTGTTGCTTAGCACAAACGCCAGCCCTTGAGTTGCCGACGCAGTCTCAGTGTCAATCATTTGGAGAATTTCATGAAAGTAACTAGAGCTGTATCCTTGGTTACTTTGTTCTCTTATATTTATGACTTCTCTAACCACTTTCATAATGTGAGCTGTTGTGTTCATTATGATGTCTTTCTCAAAACCTTCCACAGAAGGTGCATTTACTTGTGATGTTTGAGAACTAATAACATGTTTAGAATAGTTGATAGAAAATGGTTTCTTTGTGCCACGATATCTAATTTTACTGACAGTATTAGGATGTTGTTAAAAATGCTGCAGGAGAATGTTCTCTAGGTCAACATCAATGTCAGGGTCGTCAGCAAATGAGAGTGAGGGAGGCAGAACAATGGATATGTTCTCTGACCAACTGGAGACCACATACAATGGTTAGACCTGGGAGCTACAAAACTATGTGCTGGACTTGCAGAATCAGCTAGCCAAACAGATTTGGAATGAGTTAGTTCAGGAGATACTGAGAACAGTTGAAAATAGACAAGAGTCCCAAAAATCAGGACTGCGAGGGATGCGATCACCCACTGATACAAGGGGACTGATCTAATGAGAGTTTACCAAGGCCAGTTGGACTGGGACTGAACGAGGACGCGATCCAACCAGATTCTCTGAATGTGGCCGGATTCTCTGAATGTGGCTGGCCCGGAGTCTTTCTGAAAAGCCATTGACAATGACACTGGCACTTGTTTCCTCAGCATATACTGGATTTTGCGGATCCAGTCTGTCTGGACACTCACCTTCCTGGACCTGGAGGGAGGGGGGAGGAACTTGAACTTCCCACTGGGATGGAAGCCCTGACTGCTCTTAGGGATGGAGAGGGAGGAGGAGGAGAGGGAGTGGGGGGAGTGGGAGGGTAGTGGGAGAAGGGGCAGAAATGGAAACTTTTATAATTTAAAAAAAATTACTTTCAAAAAAAAAAAAGAAAGAAAGCCAGATTGTGGAGAAACATGAAGCCATTAAGCAAGAACTTGAAAAGTATTTTCAAGAAGACCAAGACAGAGATATATTGGCTTCTTGGAAAGGAAAATTTGAGGATGATTTGAGGACTCTTAAAAATAAACTTGTAGTAGAAACCATCAAAAAATGTGAGAATTTACTAAACAGAAAGAAAATTCAAGACCTTTTAAAGGAACAAAAAGTAAAAATTGAACAAAAGTTGCAAGAAAAAGTCAGAGAAGTGGCCACATTTGTCAAGAGCACTGAGTTACAAGAGAAGGAGTTGAGAGATTCGTTCAAAAGAGTATCAATTCTATGAAAATCTAAGAAAATGGAATGGATCAAAATAATTAACATGCTAAAACCATAGAATATGTTATAAGAATTACTTTTCAGTAAGTCTGGTTACTAAATGATACTTTTCATTAATAAGATTTTTCAAAAAAGAGCAAAGACATACCAATCACAGAGCTAACAGTAGTAATTAACAATAACAATAAACAGTCATAGTAACTAAGGACAATGTAAAGATTCACATGGACAATGACTGTAAAGGGAAATTCTTTTCTTTCGGAAGCACCTGTTTACTTCCTCTGTTGCTACCTTTCTCAGGTCAGCCTGGAGCAATCCCATCCACACACTTGCTTTCCTCCACCCTGGGCTTTCTCTGATCATAGAAAAATGGAATATATAAGAGCTGAATTCACTTATTAAGTTGAGGAGTCACTTGTATATATACCACACACACACACAGCATCTGGATATTTGAGCACACTGTTCTATGATAGACAACAGAGAAATGTCCTCTAATCTAGCGACCATCAAATTCTCCTGCTGGGAGATGTGTGGAATAAGACGGAGGTTAGTACCAGTATATTTAGTTCATTCTTATCATTATTAAGAGCAATTAATAGGTTTCCACCCAACCCATCAGGTGGAAATAAATTATTCAAGTAGGTTCCAGAGACAGATTATTTGCTTTGCTGAATCTGGACCCTCAGTTTTAAGCACTATATTTTGTCATTTAACATTTTTGAGAGACTTGTTAAATAATTTTTGGGAATTTTCATCTTAGTTATGCATGATTCAGTAGCATAATTTTTTTGAGACAGAGTCCCTCTACAGACAGCCGTAGCTATCCTGGAGCCCACTATGTAACTAGGCTGACGTGGAAAGCACAGAGATCCACATGCCTCTACCTCCTGAGTGCTGGAATTAAAATCTATAGATTCAATTAGCCTTCCACTATATGCAACACTATCATTGAGACATCCTACTCTTAAGGTTTTTTCTCTTCTTTCTTATTTCATAGAAAATTTGTGTTCACATTTTAGACCTAGGGTAAGAATTTTAATCAATAGAGTGAAAAAATACTTTAAAAATAGATTATTCACAACTAACTTCTAAAGAAGTTATTTTTGATTACATTAGACTATTGTTAAATATTATCTTTCACAGTCACAGACCCAAGTACCTTGTTATAATAACCTTATTGCCACTCTGCTTGCTCTGTGGTATGCACAGAATGTAAACACCTGTACTCAATTCACAATGCAAATAGCAATAAGCAACTAAAGGTCTCATATACAGCAAGAAAACTTCACCACCTCAACCTGATTTTGAAAATAAACCCAAGTTTAATCTTTTACAAATTAAATTTTAAAAATTTGCTGAATTACTTAGTAAATGTAGTGGCTATTCAACAATCAGCACAAATAGTCTAAATTTTCTATTTAATTGCAAAACTTGCAAAATCTCCTTAAAAGTTCTTTTAATTATTAAAATCTTATTTATTCAAAGATGGCAATCGCCACAATAATAATAGATATCATCTTCTGTAACTACTTAAAAAGTAAGACATGATAACTGCAGGCGCTTTACTCAAGGACAGCATCAGACTGCATCAGACAGCAGGAAAGTCAACCATCAGTTGACTAAGCCAAACTTCAAACACCAAGTTTTCTCTATCCTCTCAGCTCAGTGGAAGTCCAGTTTGCCTCGTCACTCTAAATATTGACAAATGACTCTCTTCCCTTCTGAGCATCCAACATCAAAGCCTGTGTCTGCCAGATCCATGTCATAGTTCACTATAAAAAGACAACTGCTCATCTGCAAATCACAGCTGAGAGATGACATCAGTGCTCTTAGTCATCCCACCGCCAACATCTGCAGTCCAGGCAAAGAAAGGCTACAGCGTCGTTGGCCCCAAACTTACCCATTCCTATTGACAAATGGCAGTCTCTCAAATATCTATATAGGTTTTTATATCACACTCAAAGAAAACAAAGCTTCTGACAAGACCCACAGGCATTCAGTTGATGCCATCCTGGGTAAGCACCACCATCCCTGGTCCTTTTAAGTCTTTTCAGCAGTGTTGTGTCCAAAGTCCCTAGCATTGGCCACAACTAAATCAATGGCTTGCAGCTCAGGATTCTAATGCTATAACCAAGGCACCAGGAACAGTATCACCAATAATTGCCAGCACGATGCTAGTGACATAGGCCACTAATTCAACGGTAAAGGCTCTATCCTCAGAGTCTGTTTCTACTGTACTCACCACACTATCCTCAGCAGTACCTGCAGTAGAATCCGAGCACCAAGGAACTTCTACCTGCTCAATGGAAGGACTAGCTTTCCATGTTCCTAACCTCTGCTTCTACCACCTCCTTTGATTTTAACACAGAGGACGTAGAAACTGGCCTCACTGTCTGTCTTTCGATTGGCTTTACGTTTTCTAAGTTGTCCGAGTCACTATGAACTTCTCCTTGAAGTATTCTACCGGTTTCCTAACCTACTTCTCCATATTTCCCAACCTTTCTTGCAAGCCTGTTCCAAAGGCCTAAAACACATGTAGCATGTTGAACCCAGAGCTACAGGAGACTAAGAAATGCTGAGAGCAGGAGAAATAGTCTTCCCAAGGGAAGCACATAACAATTGGTTACCCAATGTCAAATGAAAGCATACTTACAAGTAACACTATACAAACTAAGCAGTTTATATTTAGGAATATATATGAATGTAATAATAATTAATGAATTAAAAGGTCATGAATTTTAAAAAACAAGGAGGGGTACATGGAAGGAGTTGGGGGAAGAAGAGAAGGGAGAGAAATGTAATTATATTATAATCTCAAAAGTAAAATTACTTTTTAAAAGGTTGACAGGGCACTAAGCAGGGGTCCCTGTGGACTTTAGTCTTTAACAGATTGTTATTCAAATACAGTGGAAAAGACAGCCCCAGAACCTGGAGCTGCGTATTTTTAAGAATTACCTAGAAATTACAGGTCTCACACTTGTTGCATCTGAATGACTCCCGGTTTCTAGGGAGTTGACGGCAGTAGGGAGAGAGAGAGAGAAGGTGAGAGAAGGGACAATGGACTCTTCGTTACAGAGAAGCAAGCAGCTCCGGTGGGCTGCCGTGAAGGAGCAAGCACGGCTAGCCGAGCACAGTGAGTCCACAAATACTTCTACAGCAGAAGTAACGAGTGTGAGTGTTTCCAAGATAAAAGCCTGGTTATAGCACAATGGAAGAATAATGGCATACCATGTTCAAGGCCCTGGACTCAGTCTCAAAAACCTACAAAAGGAAAAAACAAGCAGGATAAATTAAGAGGTAATTAGGTTTAACCTGATCTAAACCTTGTATAATGCATACGTGTATCAGAGGTCGCCTGGGACCAAATTGATATATATAGTTCTTATAGTAACAGGTCTATTTTCTATTCTCATCACTGGACACATTATGAAACCATAAAGATTGTAGTAAAATAATAGATGACTTTTATTTTGCTAAATGTAAATTTTAGACCTCAGGATAAAATTTAATTGACAATAATTAAGAATCTAAATAGTTCTAATATCTACAGTCCAAATACTGTGTTTTAGTACTTCAGGAAAAAATGAGAAAATTACATATTTAAATTCTGATTTATTTACTAATTCTGTATCAAATGGCATATTAGAAACCGCCAGAAGAATTTTTTGTTTAAATCTCAGAAATATTATATTCTAAAGATTGATGGTAGCATAATGGTGAGTTCAGAATGATGAGCTGAGAGACAAAATTATCAGATAACAGAGAAAGCAAAAGGGATTTTTTTCAGTTTGGAATTTAATCTGTGCTGGCATTGAAATAAAAATATTTTCTAATATTTTGTATGTGTTTATGTAATGATATGAATGAATGTGTAGTTATTTGACACATTTTTTTATTCTTCAACTGACTCTAAACCAACAAATTCTTCTCTAAGCTGCTCATCTGCTCTTCAAAGTTCATCTAAAATTGTAGATTCAAGGTCTCCGACCATTTTCATTCCTTCTTCAACAATACATGTTATATCTTTGTTTTTCCTTCAAACTCTCTGCTGTTTGGTTATTTTCAAGACCCTGTGTTTCTGAACATTGTATTTGGGTACAGATGGGCAAGTCGTTCTGAATTGTTCTTCTCTAGTTACCAGATAGGGAGAATATATCAGCAATGCTCCTATTTTTAAAGCAATATTTTAGAAGTACAATTAGTGAAATATCAAACTATACAGCAATTTAATAGAAATATTTGAAGATGTTTAATTTTCCATATAATCTTGATTAGGCTTAGACTTCAGTTAGTATTTTTCCAGAGTCCTTAGCTTCCATCCTCATTTCTCCTATTCCAATGTTCAATCAAAATAAGAACCATACACCTAAAATAATATTGATTTTATTTATAATATTTATAAAATATAAAGTCTTATTAAGTGTAAGAGAGGAAAGAAGTAAATCTCATCATGAGCTAAATCAGTGGAACAGTCATAATTATATGCAATTTTTTCACCTTAAAGTGCTTACCTCAATTCTCAGAAAAAACAACACGGTATATTGTTTTTACACATGCTTTATTATGATATTGATTATCAAGCTCATATCCAGTGATTCGAGGACAGCCAAACTCTGTCTTCCAATCAACATGGTTCTTGGAAGAAAAGATAGATGGAGAAATTTTATCCAAGAGAAATAGCTGAATGAAAGCACACACACTTGCTTTGTAAAGTGGAAATATCCTTGTTTGTATTCTGCTGTTCTGCCTCCTCATTAAATCCATATCCACCCAATGCAGGAACTGAGTCCTGTTTCTTACCTAGTCCCTAATGGAGAATCCAATAAATATCTTCAGGAAAAATTAAAAATCAAATAAATAATTATTTAATAGACATTGAATAACTAAGGGAAGATATTCTAAGTTCAATATTAATGAAGTTGAAAGCTATGTTTAAAATATATAAATATAATAAGCTACTAGGGAAAATTGAATGTGCAAATAAATAAAATTTTAAAGTAACAATTATATTAATGGTATTTAATTTAAAAACATATTTCCATATCTACTTTCTTTTGATTTTGATAACTCATTCAGGTAACTTACACCAGGGTGATAAGAAAAATATTATTTACAAATGGATTTAAGCTGTATAATAGTAACCCAGTAGGTGTTAGGGCCAGGACAAGGCTTTCTGACTCCAGAATTCATGTTCTTTCTATTAATATAATATTGTCTTACAAAAGCCATTACACTATTTCTCAGCTGCAGATAATAACCACCTATATTTATTATATACATAGAAACAGCGACCTAACAATGATTCAGAAAGCAGATTAGAAACTACTTAATGTATACTCTTAAAGTTTGGGGGAACTGTAAGCCCTAAGAGTTAGTATAAGGAAATGGTTGGGAGTACAATGGGATAGATAGATCTCATAAATTTCTCTAACATAGATATTTTGAATTTAAAAGCTTAAAAGTATTTTTGTTCCAATAGAGAAAAGACTCCAGACTTATAGGATGCTATTTCTAGCCCTGATCTTTCTATTTATATTCCACTTCAGAAAACGGAGTGGGGGGGGGGACTATAGACTTGTAATTGACAAAATTTCAAAATGTTTGGAATCTTTAACTACATATAAATTTTCTAGGGCAATAAGAAATTAAACTACAGTTTTCAAATTTGAGGGATGAACGTAAAAGGCTTTGTGCTAATTTGTGATGTTTGCTAATAATGAAACTTTGTTCTCATTACTTCCAACACAAACAAAGATAAGAGAGTTAGTGCTGTTTCTAGAAGAAAAAAGGTAAAACAACAAGTGCTTCAGTACTAAACTGAAGTAACGGACACACACGCAATATTTTTTCCTAGACTCTCCTTGGAAGAATAACCAATGGAGGGAAGGTAGGAGGGACATAGAGACAGCAGGCTTGCTTTATTAGAGGGAACACTCTGATAGATAGTTCTTTATCTGCAGACATCCCATCTTAGAAGCTCTGGGTCAACTAAAAGCAAACCACGGAGGTGCTGCACCAAGGTAATGATATGAATGGTTCTAGTTCTTCTAGAACACCATCAATGCAGAATGTGTTTTCCTTAGTCAGTATCTATTTTTAATCAAGATGAAGTTGGGGACATTAATGAGTTCAACTCCAGACAGTCTTAATTAAAGGTACAATGGCACAATCAAATGTCTACAAAAGTCTTGGACAAACTAATCGTGATCAATTTGAAGTTCTTTAAACCCATCCACCTGACTTCATGCTGGGGTATTGTCATAAAGAACATTCCCCAGAACTCCAACGAGAAGAGAAAGAAAATCCGTGAAGACGCTAAGGATTTTAAAAATATATAAAGTCAGAATGAGGAATAGAGACACTACTGCTGAATGCTAGGGAAAATTTCATCCTTTAAGATTCTCTTTGACAGAAACATAATTAGCTAACTTTTTTGAGTCTGTTCCAATATGTAGGCAAAGCCTCATTGAAGTGATTGGGACAAAATGCCTAAAAGAGCTGGAGGAAGAAACTATCACAAACACACACACATGCAAAACACACAGTGAGTTGTAGTGAATATTAGTGTTTAAAATCACAAGATGTTTTGAAAGCCACTTGTCAATTTGTTTATGTTTATTTTTGTCTACAGGATAAACATCAGTGGGAAGCAATAAAAACTTAAATAGGAAACAAGAATAATCAGATCTGTATTTTCTATTGTATTACATATATTAATTGCACAAAATAATAGGATTTGCCATGACATTTTCATACATTTAAGTGTATATGATGTACTTTGATCATGTCCCTTCCCTCCATTACTTTCTCTTATTATTCCTCCTGCCCCAACTCGTCCCCTTCCTATTACAAAGAATTTCTCTTACATTTTCATGTCATTTTTTTCAATCTAAATATGTGAGTGAAAACTTATTTATCTTTTTGAATCTGACTTAATGTGCTACTCTCTAATTCTATCATTTCCTACAAATAGCATAAGACCATACTCCTGTCTAGTGTCAGGGAAAACTGAGTTCTCAGGAACTAGACTGGCATAAGTCAGAAATATATTTGATTACTCAACACCTTTAAATGTAAATTATATTTCATTCAGCATGAATTTTCAAAAAAAATATTATATAATAATATTTTATAAAAATATTTTCAGGAAATCACATAGTAGATCTAGTAGAAGAAAAAATGTTGAGGAGAAGAGCAAAGGACCAAATAATGTAAAATAATTTCTTAATTTCATTAATCTGTCCTGGCATAACACATGGTATATTATGTCACACGCCACACAGAGGAGCTAAGTTCAAAAAGCTGAACTCAGAAATGAATAGCACATTAGAATATAGTGATCCTTGAGTTCATTGAAAATTATAATGGTACCTTTAGAAGATATGTGTGAAACAAACTCAACAGTTATTTGTAGACTTTTTGTCTCATTTTGCTTTTGTTTTTGTTTGTCTTATTTATTTTTTTCTCATATATTTTGGTGTTTCTGTGGGATTTTATATGTATTTCTTGTGTCTTGTTTGATTTTGTTATTCTTTTGGTTGCTATTTTAATGAAAGAAAAAGAACAAAAAGGTTCTATACATAGAAAAGTGGGAATCTGGGAAGAATTGGGAAAGGATAAAAATATGTTGCATAAAAAATATTTTAATAAAAAAACCATATGTATAATCAAATTCCAACACTACCTTTATAACTCAACCCAAAGAGAAAATATTACTTTGTTCTTTAAAAATGTCTTTCTTTACTGTATCAATGGGCAATTAGTTTAAAGTCATCCTCTCATTATCAAGCACTTAGCAAGTCATTTTTCTGTTTTCCTTTACTAAGGTGATAAGAGGACAGAATGAAGGCTTCAGTCTTACAAGGACTCATTTTGACCTTTGCCATTTGCTTCCAGGTAAGCTTCAAGCCCAATGGAAAACCAAAAGAACTGCCAAGAACTAAAGGCTATGTAATATTATGGTTGGGCTAAAAGAGAGCTCAGAGTATTGTGGTTTGAAGCCAGGATAGATGAAAACAAGATAAAAAGGAACAAAATGGATTTTTCTTCCAACATTCATGAGAATAAGTCTATTTGAAATCACATGATTTTGTTCTCCTGCAACCAAAGACAGTGGGAGAATTACAAGTTTGAGATATGCCTGAAAAAAATAAATAAATGATCACCTGGAATTTGGAAGAGCCAAATAAAGGGAGATGTAGAATGAAAATAAAGAAGTTAAGAGCGATAGAAAAGCAGACTATTGTATAAGGAGAGTAAGGTATGAGAAAAGTTCCTAATGAACCTAGAGGATATGGAACTAAATTTACAAAGAAAGTAACAAGGATCCTTTCCTTAATATCCATGCCCTGACCCTGAGTGGCCAGGCCCTGCTCCTTATTAGTCATGCCCAGTCACCACATCCAGGTGAAGAAAATTCCCTTCTGAAGTGAAAAGCAGAGGCGAGGATGCCCAGTTCCAACCTGAGTGCAACATTGGAACCTGTTATTTGCATCCTGGGGATCAAAAGCTGCAGTGTTTTCCCGTTTAATTAACGTCATTTAGGAAAAGGAAGACAGTCCCTTCGGGCAATGTCTACACTTGACAAGAAGCATTGATGATTAAAGTCTAAGATAAATAAAAACTCACACTTTCATTCTACTCTTCTGGAACATGACTTGTAAAACTAGATTTCGATACGCTTTCTGAGTGAAACTCCTTTTGATTTTTATGCCTTTTTTGTTCACATGATATTCTTTCATAGGGTTAAAAGAAACCTTTCTTCCACCTGGTTTAATTATGAAATACTCATTTATTCATTATGTTTCCCTTTGGACAGAGGATGCAGTATCCACCAATTTTAGAATTAGAGTTGCTCTTCCCAAGCTGTCAGTCTTGTGCAACTAGAATTTATTGCAAAAGTAATTGTCTCCTTTTCCCACCATGCTAATATCTTCATAAAATTCTTTTCGTAGCAATCAATACTCCCAGAGAAAGCTGCTATAAGAAATAGAATTTGAATGATTAGGTTTTTGTTTTTTGGTACTTTTCCTTTTATTTGAAAATAGTTTTCCTCACATATTATACTTGATTAAGGTTTCCCCTCCTATTTTTCCTAGTCTCTCCTACCTCTCTGCTCTCATCTGAATCCAAAGGCTTTCTCTTTCTCGCTAGAAAACAAACAGGCTTCTGAGAGTTAACGACACCAGAATAGGAGAAACCCAAAGGAAAAGAGCCTAGGAGACAGCACAAGAGACCGGCAGAGATGCAGAGACCGCCTCACTCAGACCCGCAGGAATCTCAGAATAACACTAAATGGGAAGCCATGATATAAATGCAAAAGGGCCTGTAGAGTGAAACAGAGAAAAATGTTTGCATAAATTAAATTAAAAATTAGCTATTTCAGGCTCTGTGAATTTATATGGATGTCAATCCTGTTGTGTCTAGAAGGCCTGGTTTCCTTGGTGTCCTCCATCTACTCTTTTACAGTCTTCCCACCTCGGCTTCTGCAGGAATCCCTGAGCCAAGCCCTGAGGGAGGGATTTGATGGAGACATCTTGTTTAAGGCTGAGTGTCCCAAGGTCTCTACCCCTCTGCATAATGTGTGGCTGTGGGTCTCTGTATTTGTTCCCATCTGCTGCAGGAGGAAGTTTTTCTGTTAATACTGAAGAAGGCACTGATCTATAAGTATTGCAGAATGTCATTAGGTGTCATCTTATTGCTATGCTATTTTAGAAGAAGATAGTGTTTGAATTTTTCCTAGGACAATGGGCTATCTAGTCTCAGATTTTTAGTCACCCAAGCCACTTTGGGTATGGGTTCCATCTCATAAAGATTAGGTCTTAAGTCAAATCAGTTATTGGTTGGTTGCTCCCACAAGCTTTGTGGCACTATCATGCTAACATATTTTGAAGGTAGGATACCGTTGTAGATCTCAAAGGTCTTGTAGCTGGGTTGGTGTTTATGTTTCCCTTTTGGTGGTATATAAACTACATTCCTATACCAAAGACAATAGAACATAGGGGTGATGGCTCTATGTAGGCACCAGCTCAGCTTCCCCACGTTCAATGAGTTGTGTAGCTGTGTCTTCAGCAATGAAGTTTTACCTTCAGTTTGTGGAGAGCAAGAGTCTGGGTTGACACCCACCATATTTGTCTTCCTGGGTCTGGTATACCTCACTTAGGATGACTAATTTAATCCATTTACTTACGAATTTTATTATTTCATTTTTTAATGTCTAAGTTATAACTCACTGTGCAAATATACTACAGTTTCATTACAGATTGCTTCTTCTTCTGTTGAGGGAAATTGAGGGTGTTTCTAATTTCTGGCTATTATGAATAGAGCAGCAATAAAGATGTCTCTGTGGGAGGATAAAGCATCCTGTGGTGATATGTCCCAAGTGGTATAGCTTGATGTTGATGTATATCAATTCCCTTCTTCTTGAGGTGTTGTTGGAAGTGGGGCCCCTTGTTTGTCCTGGCCACCCAGCTAGCTTACACCCAAAATAATCACACAGAAATTGTATTAATTAAAACACTGCTTGGCCATTAGCTCTAGCTTCCTATTGGCTAACTTTCTTGATATAACCCATTTCCATTAATCTGTGTTCACCACAAGGTTGTGGCTTACCGAGAAAGATTTAGCATGTCTGGCCTGGGAGCGACGTGTCAGCTCTCTCACCCTGCTTTCTTCCTCCCAGCATTCTGTTCTGTCTTCTCCTCCTACCTAAGTTCTGCCCTATCAAGCCAAGCAGTTTCTTTATTAATTAACCAGTGAAAGCAGCACACAAACAGGACCTCCTACACCACTGAGGAACTGCCGCATTGATATCCATAGTGGCTATACAGTGTGCAGTCTAACAGCAATGGAGTAATGTTCTCTTGACTCCACATCCTCCTCAGCATGAGCTGGCATTTGTTTTATTGCTCATATATTCTTACAGGTGTAAGATGAAAGCTCAAAGTTCTTTGCTTCTGCTTCTACCTAACAGAAGGTTGTCTAGAAATGCCATTTCTCCCAACATTCTCTATAATGCAAAGCTGGAGCAAGCTTCATGAAAAGTATCAGGGAAGTGGCTAACCACCTCCAGTACATTGTATCACTGTGTAGAAACTAGCATTCCAGAAAAATCTCTGTTTAGTACTGTGGCAACATGGGGAAGGTTAAAAATTGAGATCATCATTCTAACACTTCTAATTCTATGTTTGTTGGTTTCTGTGAACCACTGGAATGTATTAAGCTTGTCTTAGAAGTTTTCATAAGGATTTTCTGAACTACTGGCAGTTGCCGTTTGAACTCTAAAAGGAGAGTGAGTGGGTGAGCAGTAAAGCCTGGGATCCCCTGTTCTATCATGTGACTCTATGTGTATCACTATATTTCAGATCATTCTAAGGTTAAAAAGCCATACTTCCTCCTAAGCAAAATAATAGATCAATTCCTGAAACGAGAACTGAAATACAGGAATAGATGATTCATTTTTTCATTTGATAATATCTTCTCTTTGCCCGTAGCTCAGTGAGAGTAAGAAGTCATGGCAACAGGTAAAAGAGAAGACAATCAACCTTGGATCCGAGATAGAAAAGGAAACTAACAGTCAGTCTGCCCAAAGCTCCATTTTGAAGGCATCACAAAGCAGATCTTCATCCAGACAGCTCCGTAAGCAACGTTCATCTGTAAGCAACGCTCATGACTCGGCCTCACCTGCCAACAGATTCTCCCAAAGGGCTTCACCATTACCCTTCAATGCTCAAAATTCAAAGACTCCCTTTTCTAAGGTTAACAAAGGAGTCCAAAATAAACCATCTAAGCCCCAAAAGAAAAGACCAAATCTCAAGGAAAATCTAGCACATGCTACAAAGGCTGTAAAAAAGCATCCCACAAAAAGTAAACCCTTAGGATCACCTAAAAGAACGCAGGCCTCATCTCCCCCACAACAGCGGTCTGAACCCAGAAAGGACAGACTAACACAAAACAAAAGGCATAGACCTGCTACCATAGATAAGAAAAGACATCTTATGGAGATTAAATCTAGAGGGTCACTTCTGAAAAGGCAAACTTTGTCCATAATAAATGACAGGTTAGACAAATCCAAAACCAAACACAAGAAACACAAGGAGAACCAACTCAAAACCCTTGAAGAAATGAAAAGACTACTTTCCTTAGCAGAGAAAATGTTCAATACATCTATCGGAGGAGAATCAACATCTGCTAAAAACTGGTCAACAACACCTAAGTCAATGATTTCCAGTACTAGTGCAAGTGCCACTGCTACAGAGAGATCAAACACAACCCCAGTGATTGCCACGACCACCATAATGACATTAGCCACTAACTCGACAGCAGAAGTTACATCCACATATCAAGGGACTGTACCTAGTCCCACATCTTCCATGGACACAGTATCCGAGTCAATAACCCAATCAGTCTCTGCCCCCACAAGTGCATCTGATTCTACCACCAAGGACTTAGAAATTGAAGCAAGCACCGAAGACGATGCCACCATTGCAGACACAGATGCTCCTACCACTCAAGGTGCCTCTACAGCTTCAGCAACCATAAGTACCACATCGCCCACCACTGCTGCCATCACACCTACAGCCACCACCTCCGGGCTTACTAAAGCCGAAACCGAGACACATTTCACTACTGTAGGGATTGATGCCACCACCAGCGGTAGCACACTGCCATCAACCCACACAGCATCAGCAACACCTCTTGCTTCTGCCACTACAGAAAGACCCGAAACTGCTACCTCTGTTTCTGTTGGCTCTGCCACAACTGCATCACAAGGCACAACAACTGTACCAAGCTCTACTAGTAGCGCATCTATCACTGCTAGAACTGTTTCCGATGCTACTAGCACATCCGTGATGACAGCTGTCACTCACACAGCAAATAACACAAACACTGAAGCTACAACCCAAGTGAGTGTGGGAATCACCGAATCCGTAAATGGCACAACTGCGGAAGCTTTAATTCCACAGGCGGAGGCTTCCCCATGAACCAGAAGAAAAGAAAACCACCAAACATGCCACAGCTCCAGGCAGAGATCCCACAGCTTCACTCACTGATGCCCCAATTTCTCCAGAAGATTCTACAACCTTAGCAATAAGCACCACGTCTATGGCTAGCATCACATCCGTGTAACTCCTAGGCACCACACTTGTGACTACTTTATTTACAACCACAATCCCCAGAGCAGCCACCACTGCTCCTGCAGCCTCGACGTCTTCAGTAACAGAGGTCACAGCTGCTGCCCGTCATCCATTTCTGAAATGATTCTGCAGCTGCTGAAACCACAGCTCCAATGGAATGGACTGAAACTCTAGCCATTGCAAACACAGCCTCAGCTTACGTTACCCCCACTACTAGCAGCAGAGGCCACCACCGCTACTACGATGACAGATAAACATTCTACAAGTGGCATTAAGCCTGCCTCATGGTGAACTCAAAGCAAATGCTTTTTACAAACATCTCAGTAAGCACAAATTGTCTAGTGCAAAGAAAATAGGTGAAGACATTCAGTAGTGTTTTATGTGTCCCCAAACACCTTGAATCACTTCCAGTTACTTCTAATCAGATTATATTTTGACTTGCATTTCATAAAGATTGATGACTCCGATTTTACATACAATGATGTCAAGGTGTAAAGTATGTTTGACTGCAGAAAAGGTGGTGATCAAACCAAGACTAGAATCCACAGGTCTTAATACTTAAGCCCACTTTCAAGATTTAAGAAAGATGATCCCAGTAATGGTGAATAGAGTGCTGAAAGAAATCAATTACTTGATTTCTTCTTAAAATAATTACCACTGAGTGCTAGCTACCATTTTAGAACCTGCAGTTTGAGAGCTGAGGAGATGGATCTGCAAAATATATATATCACACAAGCAGAAGGACTAAACTTCAGATCTCCAGAACTCACATACAGGCTGGGCAGGTCTGATGACCCATCAATAATCCCAGCACCATGTTATCCCTGTAGCATTGTAGCATGCTGGCTCAAGCTCTGAGCTCAATCAAGAGATCCCACCTCAATATAACTGACAGAAAGAAATCAATAAAGATGACACCTGATGTCAACATTAGGTCTACACAAACATCTACATTTTGCAGCCCCACAGATGTGAGCATACATACGTACATGAACATGCCCCCCCCCCTCTCTCTCTCTCTCTCTCTCTCTCTCTCCACACACAGACACACACACACACACAGACACACACACACACATGCCTTATACTTTTCAACAAGATTGCAGTGAATGTACAGGTGAGTATAAAATGATGAACTAATAAATAAAATAAGCATTTGCCTCTGGATATTTCAGAAAAATAAATTGTCCTGTATATATAAGCTTAAACACAAGAATGAGTAAATTACAATAAATTATAAGTAGTTATTCTAGACAACTTTAAATATAATTAGAACAAAGGTAATGTCTTATAGAAATGATGATGTGTTATTATTAACAAAAAATCCCTGGAGAAAAACACAATTTAAAAAATTTGAAGAATCAAGATACAATATAATGAAGATCTAGTTATTACAGACCCATACATAAAACTATGAGATAGGACCACAGATGTGGTTCAGTAGTAAATCTCTTCCCAGGCAGGCATGAGGCTTACATTTCAATACCTAACATTGAAAATTAAAAAAAAAACTGTTAATATTAGGTTAGCAGATCTAGGACTATCTCAAAGAGCATTGCCATAGATGTATTGAAAGTTTTATTTAAGGCTTTGCAGTAGTTACTACTATGCAGACGAAGACATTCAAAATAGCAGTCATAATGGCCAAGGGCTTTGTTGTAATGATGACATGCTTTATTCCAAACATAAAACATGAGATGTAATGATTTACTCAAACAGAATTATCAGGTTCCAGGAAGCTGATAATCCAGGAAGCTCTGGGGACTATACAGACAGAAGAGATATAGAAATAGAAGAAATAGAAAGTAGAAATTCTGAAACACATGATGGTTACGGTACTATGCTCTAATATGGTCATTTTATGTCCTAATATTTCTCTGTATTAAACTGCCCACTGTAATATCTGCCAATATTGCTTCAAGTACTTATAGCCCTCTCTCCGCAGAAGTGAAATCATCCTAGAAATTATGCTCATCTCAGTCTCTCGCTTTCTAAAGGGGTTTGCTCTTACTGCTTCAGATTTTGTTCAATAAATCATTTTAGAACATGTTACTTGCATTACATTTATTTATGCTGTGGGGTGTGTGTGTGTGTGTGTGTACAAGTATGGTCCACAATGCAGGAGAGGTCAAAACATCAGAGGACTCCTATCATGTGAGACATCTTCCTAAACCTTTCCCCTACAGCTTTCTCCCTCTACACCCCCAACAATACAGAAGCTTTAGCAAACAGGCACTCCAGCATTGTTGGACAACTGCCCAGAGAACATCCAGATGGCTCAGGTAACCTGGCATAGAACGGTGCGGATGGGCTCTCTGGTCCTCATCCTGTTGTAGAAGGTTGTTTGGTGAGGCAAGAAGCTAGGAATGACTTCTTCCTAGGCAGTATTTAATTGTGTGTGTACATACATACATATATATATATGGGAAGTACATGTACCCTTGGAGGCAACTGTCTTTTCCACCATGCTCAAAGTTAGACCATCAAAGATTTCTGAATCAGTGGATCAAATATGTATTCCCAGGACCCATAGCTGAAAATTCAGAGCTTGAGATATGAAATTTTTTGAACTCAAAATGTCTCTTTATTTAGTGGGATGATGTTGACTTTGGATATGGTGGTGCAATCAGAATTAGCTGATGGTCAAGGTGAATTGAAGTCATGACTATTGTTGGCTGATTGATGGCTATGGTGTTAGTTGCAACAACAACAACAAGAAAAATACTCCTGAACTTTTGGGAACTTCTTGGAGCCAGCAGAGTCCAGCTCTATTGGCTTCCTACCAAGGTTCAGGTAAGATGCCTCAGCAAAGAGAAAGGGACTCAGAAAACCAATCTGAGAAATGAGCTCACATGATTGCAGCTCTAGTCATGTTCCTTTATTGTTCAGTTTCAATTCTAATTTCTTGTCCTAATTGTCTACAATTTCCTAGCTAAAATTCTCCGTCTCAATTATAATTCTAATTCCATTTTCAATCTCTGTTACAAATCTCTGTTCCAATTTATTTTTAAAAATATTTTATTGATTTTATTAAGCTATACATTTTCTCTGCTCCCCTCCCTTCCTCTCCCCTCCCCTTCTACCCTCTCCCATGGTCCCCATGCTTCCAACTTACTCAGAAGATCTTGTCTTTTCCTACTTCCTATGTAGATTAGATCCATGTATATCTCTCTTAGGGTCCTCATTGTCGTCTAGGTTCTCTGGGATTGTGAACTGTAGGCTAGTTTTTCTTTGCTTTATGTCTAAAAGCCCCTTATGAGTGAGTACATATGATATTTGTCTTTCTGGGTCTGGGTTACCTCATTCAATACGGTGTTTTCTAGATCCATCCATTTGCCTGCAAATCTCAAGGTGTCATTATTTTCTTCTGCTGTGTACTCCATTGTGTAAATGTGCCACATTTTCCTTCTCCATTCTTCTGTCGAGAGGCATTTAGGTTGTTTCCAGGTTCTGGAGATATGAGATTTGATCCCAGTGTTGGGGATCCCACACTTGCTCTCAAAAACCACAGTGGCTGTACAAACCATGGTCTGCTCAGCTTCCCACACCCCACTTTCCTACCTCATATTGTCTTTCTATTTGTTCTTTCTGAGTTTCCAGGCCCAGGATGAGGAATGAGGCAGTGGGTTGAGATTGGTGCTGTTGGAACCTGTCCATCAAGGACCTCTAAGGTCCTACACCTCCTGACATTCTCTCAGTTCTTAACGCCCACCATGTTCCCACACACCTTGTTAAGCAGTGTTTCTAACCCACTGCTTTGCAGGGGAAGACCCTAGTCCATTCCCCAGTAGCCTCGGGTGGCCTCTCCTTGCCAATTGTAGAGCCTTGTCCTTGGTTTGTTATTATTAAAGATGTCCAAGGAGGGAAGGATCCATGACATCAAAAGCAATTATTCATCTGGTCACAGTGTGATCCTTAGTAACTGTATATGTGAAGTCCACTGTGCTCCTTGCTGGTCTCCTGTATGGGAAAGGGTGACTTTTCTATCTTGAACAACAAAGGGATAAGGAAAGGGAAGTTCATGGTTAAGATAAATGCAAAGAGAAGAGGCTGATTGAGTCTGCTCCCCGCTTTCACCCCACCTGCATGGCAAGCAGCACTGTGACGGTGTCACTTCAATCTTGACCTCCAGAGGTCCATTTCTAACTAACGTGTAGGCTGAACATACTTGTGTAGACAGTACAAAAGGATGCAGGTGCTATTTTAGGAGGAGCCAGTTCTTTTTCCCGCATGCCATGCACAGCTGCAAACACTGCAGATCGCAGAGCTTTCCTGACATCATCTTCTTTATCCTTATTGCATTGTTGCTTTTCTTTTAATTATTTTATTTTGACTTTATATTATTTTCTCTTTGCTTTTTAAAGACATTTTCTGTCTTTTCATCCTATACAGAGCTATATAAAAACTGAGATTAATCTAATTATGGCATTTCTCCTTCCTTTTCCTCCCTAAACTCTCCTACATATACTTCCTTGATCTCTTTCATAGTCTGATTTTTCACTAACTGTTATTGCATGCATATGTATACATTCACACATGCACATATAACACACACACTATATATATATATAATACACACACACACACACATATATATATATATATATATATATTCCTAAAAATAACTTGCTCAATCCATATAATGTTATTTGTATGCATGTTTTCAGGGCTCATCATTTGACACTGGACAGCCAACTAGTGTGCTCTTCCCTGGGGAGGACCATCTCTACCACTCCCATCTTTCCTTAATTAGTTGTGGTTCTTTGTGCAGGGTTCAGGCCGCATGGGCTTCTCTTCCTCCAGTTTTGCATGTCCATTGGTGTCTTATTTGTTCAGCTCATGTTTGGATAGTCGTGTTGGTGTTACTTCATAGGTATAGCTTCTGTTATTGCTAGGAGACAAACTCTTAGAGCAATTCCCAAATCCTCTTGCTCTTACCATCTCTCTGCCTCCTCTTCCACAATGTTCCCTGACTACTGAAGGACCCAAATATTGCCCAAGATAATTTGGGCAATTATATGCATATATTTGCATGTATAACATATGCAACCCTCAACAACTGTAGAGGGACTAATCAGGCTTTCAGCTTCTTATCATCTTTAACAAGAGCATAGATATTCTTAATGGGAGTTCATTTCACATTATTACCAATTATTTATTAAGTCTTTGACAAAGGTACTGCTGAAAATACAAAAACAGAAAATGTAATACTCATTTTCAAAGAACTGACAGCTTATTTTGAGAGCAAAGGAACGCAAATGTGCCCACTTTCCCTTATTTTTCAAATATTAATAGAGGGTTTAATGATTTTTCAGCTCCAGGAGTGGAGTAATTAAGCTGAGAGCAAAATGGGCAAAATCTGAGCCATACATTAAATAATCAAAACAATATAAATTCATAGCTTCAACAGAGAAGAAATCACTTACTGGAAATGTTCTTGGATTTGTAATTTGGGTAAAGTTTTAAGAGCTGAGTTAAGAAGACCTTTCCAGGTACAATCAAAGGCATGAACAATTTCACAAAAACAAAATTTTACAATTCAATTGAGGCAATGTCTGACTCTACATGTCCCCTTAGCATCTACATCTTCAGGCCCAGAGAAAGAGCAGCAGAGCTTGAAAAAGCCCCAGCTACTCTCACTCAAACAAATTTCCCTCTTTCAAGTCTCCGTAATCACAACAGAGTCTACGACACTTAGTCAAGACTGACTGTTATTAGTCCTTCAAATCTCACTGTGTATGGGATGCAATTAGGTTCTAAGATTTCCACTTGTTCCTAGCCCCAAACTCAATAGCAATATCTGCCTCACTTCCACCGACCGAAGAGCTAAGGATCCATCAGACAACACCAGCAACGATGTTCCCACTTTTCTAAAGCCCACCTTTAGGTGTTTAAAGCACCTATGTACTTGAAAGTGATTTTTGTTTTGTTCTACAGCTATAAAAACTTCTCACGAAACAGCCGCATTGTAGAAGCGTGATATCTGGGGCAGCCTGAGTTGGTATTCCCAGGCTGTGGTCATTGCTACCTGCATCCAGAATAAGCTATCTCTTACATGAAAGCTGTGTTTTCACACCAACAACAGGGATTTTACTCGTGAAATGTGTGCTGCCAACAAGGTTAGCGTTTTACTACAGTTAAACAACTGCTCTGTGAAAATCAATTTAAGCTAAAAAGGACCATGCTTTCTAATTTATACCTCCTCCTTCAATATGATCCTTTTGATGAAAGGGTGAAAATGTACTTTTTGGAGCCTCCACGGACATTAGGGAAAACAAATTCTGAAAACTGAGTATTATTATCAACTGAAAAATGAAAGTGAACTATTCACCTCCGTGAAGGGGGTGGCAATGGATTAAGTCTTCTTAGACTACTAAAGAAAAGACAGAGAAAAAATAGAATTTCAAGATGAAGTTTCTTGATATACAAAGCTTCGGTTTCATTGCCTGAGATTAAACTTTTAAAACCGGTAGGCGGAAATCTTTAGATCTTAAAAGATGAGTTTGTGCCAGCTAAGGATTCTGCGTCTGAGGCTATTGGCTTCATTGAAATGAAAAACCTGTACATGTGATCTCTAATCGAATCAACTTTCCATCCTTACGTACATTTTTCTGCACAGTAGATTTCCAAACAATTGCTTCCGTTCCCTTGAAGAGCGATACTGATGTCATGGAAATGGGACTGCCAAGCTCCTAAATGATAACATCACAATTGTCCGTATTGAGACATCGCTTTTGAGCTAAAGTTAATTATAACGTTCACAGATCCTTTGTACACCAATACTTTGTCTGATTAAAATTTACAATCTAGTCTTGACTATAACTGTGAATATTTGGTACTTGTTCAAATGTGTAATGAAATAGTATTAAGGTGAGCCAGAACATAGGAAAACTTGAGATAGTTTTCCTAAAATATTGCTAAAGAGGTTGAATTAACTAGCTTTTTCAGATACTTTTATCATAATCAATATGGGATTTTGTAGGGGTGTTATATGAAAACATATATGAGTAAAAATGTATAATTATAAATCTGGAAATTTCAGGATGCCTAGAATGGGCAAGAATATGGACACCGATAAAGTCCAGGCTGAAGAGTTATCCCATCTGGTAACACATTGTTGTAGCACCCCTGGAAGAAAGGTGACTGAAATTCAAGAGACATTTAGGCTCAGGTTTTTAATGGAGGTTTTAGGACACATACCAATAAATAGCTCCAGCAAGCAGCATGATAGGAGTGTTCTATTTTTGTCCATTATATACGTGAAACAGTTTCAGAAACCAGATGTAACTACTGTCAAGCTTACTAAAGGAAACAAATGTTCCAGAGATTGGCATGTTATTTACATGCTTTAAGAGAGAAAATACATGCTGTTATATGGTACTTAATTTCTTTTTTATATTTTAAATGTATTTTTTCAGATATTGAGCTTATCACAATCCTGTCTTTAAAAAATAACAACCTATAAGGTAGCAATCTGCTAAGCAGGTAAATTAGTACATGATAGTATTCCTAAAAGGCCACTATAGTGTATTGAATGTTTTCAAGGATACAGAAAGGAACACTTTTAAAGAGGATTGTAGCATTAGAAGCCAAGGAGTTAGTATTTTAAAGACTTCTTAGTCTTTAAGGCATGAGCTTTGCCTCTTTAAATTTGGCCATAAACTTCACTCCCTATCTGAAAATACAATTAGGAAAGTCAGAAGACACTCCCTCTCCTCTCTTTTGTCTTGAGATTAGCTCAGAAGCAATCTCTTAGATGTAACTCCACCCCACCCACCCAAACTCGTCCCACCTCTGCTGCCAAATAATAAAGGAGGAAGATCAGGAACCTCTGTTTGTTCCTCAGATTTATGATTTCTCAGTCTAAATTTATCCTCATGAGTTGAAAAGCTGAAGCCAGAAGGCAGCAGAGAAACAAAAGAATCCTTATAAGGTAAATACTGAATAAATCAGAACTTTTAGAGGAATTTTTTTCTTCGAACATCTACTTTTTCTGATAATTCTTTTATATGGACTTTAACTGTGACTGAATGTTGATGCCTTAATTAAGAAAATGCAACAAATAGATTTTAAAAAATCTTAGCATGAAAATAAAGGTAAATTTATAAAATGAGATTTTTGCTCTAGTATTCTGGGGATATGTGTTTGCAAGCTACATGGCTGACTCCTTCCTATTTCTAACTATAAGATACAGAAAGAGACAAACATTGTCTTGCTCTGCCTGGTTAAAAACTGTTGATGTTAGCAAAGAGAGAACTTTATTCAGACATTATCATTTCTAACAAGGGACCAAAAGGAGCTAGATATTTTCTATTACTAGTTAAACAGATATCTTACCTTAATGTAAACACTAGTGGAACATACAGAAACTATTTCTAAAACTAGTAGAACATAAATTATTTCTGCTTTATTTATTTTGGTTGGTTGGTTGGTTGGTTGATTGGTTGTTTGTTTCTTTTTATTTATTTATCTATTTCTTCTTCTTTGTTGTTGTTGTTTGGGTTTCTCTAGACAGAGTTTCTCTGTGCTTCTTCTTTGTTGTTGTTGTTTGGGTTTCTCTAGACAGAGTTTCTCTGTGCTTCTTCTTTGTTGTTGTTGTTTGGGTTTCTCTAGACAGAGTTTCTCTGTGTAGCCCTGGCTGTCCTGGAACTCACTATGCAGACCAGGCTGCCTCTCCCTCCTGAGTGCTGGGTTAGAGTTATGTACCACCACCTCTGACATATTTCTGCTATTTTTTAAGTTCACATCTATAGCAACTCAGTGAGCAAATAACAGAAAAATTCTGTACCTTTCCTTTCAGGGAATTCCTACAAGACAAGATGAAGATCTTGATCCTGGCTGTGACCACCTTGAATTTTGTGATTTACTTTCCAGTAAGTTTTTTAAATATTTAAGATAACACAAATTTTAAAGAACTAAATATTGAGGAGGGAAAATAAACCTGGATTATAAATTATCTAAGAAATAGCAATTTGTAAATAAAACATCATTGCATTTTTATATTCTATTTATAGAGTAGAAATGTACTTTTAGAAGGGACAGCAAAGATAACTGGCTATCCCGCAGAAGGAAACTGCTTAGAGATGAATCCTGCTGACTTGCAGAACTGCCCTCTATCTGCTAATGATGTGCTACATAGATTATTAACTAATCGAACTTCAGTTGGCTTTGCTTATGCCAAAGACAATCCTACTGAGGAAAACTTTCCAAAGAGCAAACTTTCAACTTTCTCTGATAGAAGTTTTTTTCTGCTAAAATTACTTTTATAAGCTAGCCCTGGAGATGCACACCTGCACCAGAGCTACTCAGGATGCCAAGACCTAAAGATCACAGGTTCAAAGCCTCCTGGGCTACAGGGTGAGTTTAAGGTCATCCTAGGCAACATGGCAAGATCCTACCTCAAAAACTAAAATCAAAAATCAAAAATTAAAGGTCTAAAAAACCAAGGACTAAGGATATAATCAGGGGTAACTTTCTTGCCTGGCAATGTGAGGTCTTGGGTTTAATTCCTAGTGTCACAATTAATTATTTAATCATAAAATTAAACAGAACATGCCTGGTAATGTAAAATTTGAAAGGTTCTCTGTATACTCTTTTACTCTATAATAGATTGCTTACTGAGACTTAAGCATGGAGGGTACTTGATTCTAACACCCACTTCTCCTCATAGTGATACTGAGTATTTCTAACTTGATTAAGGAGACATTGATTAAGATGAAAGCAAAGACCTTCAGAATGCTGTTTTATTTAATAGATTTGGTTTTATGTTGATGTGTGGTTTGTTTTCATAAAATATGTGCAAGGGAAATGTCATACAAAAGACTTGTACTTCTTTCCCTTTAGTATAATGGGAGTCAGGAAATACACAGTAAGAGAAAGCAACATTTTTCTGCCAATCCACCTTTATCCAACTATACAGCAAGTAACACATCATCCATCCTAGAAACCGAAGAAAATTCACCCACAGAAGATTCAAATAGCTATTCTGCACCTTTAGAAGGGACAGTAAAGATTACTGGATCTCCCTCAGAAGGAAACGGCTTAGAGATGATTCGAGCAAACTTGCATAACTTCCCTCCATCTGGTAATAACATACTACATAGATCATTGACTAATTGGACTTCAGTTGGCTTTGCTTATGCCAAAGGGACAGTAGACAATCCTACTGAGGAAGACTCTCCAAAGAGCAATGCTTCGCCTTCCTCTGGTGTTATCCAGGATAAATCTGCTGTTTCCAGCTTTGCCGTTAGTTCTCAAATAACACAGAGAAGCAGAAGGAAGTCACTCTCTAGGAAAAGTAGCATCTCATTACCTGTGTCAGTAACCCCCTACCAGGTCAGGGTGGAACTGTCTGATTTTGCTGACTTAGACAGAGACTCAGAAATAACTCAGAGTCATGAACACTTCCCATCCATTGGCAGAACTGAAGCATGGTTTGCTTCTGATTCTGCTACAAACATGCAAAATTCTATGGAGTTCATTGCCTTGGCAGATGAGAGTACTATTGACACATCAAGTGAAAACAGTTTTCTTAGAACTGGTACCACTACTAATGAGGAAGCAGAACAAGAAGATGTATTCTTTATTGACTCTACAGCTTCTAACGAAAAAGGTATAGTTACTCCAAGAAGACGCTTTGGAAGTCTGATAGACAGGGAAATGTCCAGTGAAGAAAAATCAGCATTTTATACAGAAGAAGAGTCTGTATCAGAGGAAGATGTTTTTCAAGAAACAGAAGATATTCCATCTTCAGATAATTTAAATCACTTTGAATTAGGATATGATAGCTTTGAAGGGGATGAATTTCTAGATAGCAACACTGCAAATGCCCTTTCCAAATTAATTATTATACCTTGTACTGAAATAACAATAAGTGACAGAGACCTTTTTGTTCCTGAGGAAGAAAATATTGATGCCCTATATGTCACTAGCCCTATAAACAAGGAAATAAACTTTAAGCCAATGGCCACCAAAACAAAAATTAATAGTTTAGATGTAAGTTCAGGTTTTAAGAAAAACATAGATATAGAAGGTGATGTTGCAGTCTCTACACCCAGTAATTCTGTGCACCAAATTGAAAGAATGGGTTACTCTAGACCACTTAATACATACTATGATGATATCTCTAAACCAATTATTATTGCTATAAAAGACACAAAAGACCCAGATGTTACCTGGAAAACAATCAAAAATAAGCAACTATCTTCCACAATGGACAACGGAGACATTATTGATCTCAGAAGTGGCTATCAAATGCCTACTGACACTAGTGCAAAAAACACTGACAGACCAGCCAATAAAAGAACAACAGCAAGAAATGAAGCAAGAAATAGCTTCCATGTCAATACTGGTATAGTAAATAATACCTTGAATAATGAGAAAGAGAAAGTTAAATTAGACTTGCCTTCAATAATTGCTGACTCACCAATAAAGAAATATCTCATACAAATTAATGACTTTGAAACTCTGAAAAGAAAAGCGAGTGACCTAGGAAGTGCTTCCAGTGGCCATTCAGTGAACAGCGAGGAAGAGACTGTATTCATTGCTGACTCCAATGATCCTTTCAGTCCTCCTCGGGCAACAAACTCTGTGAAGAAACTTTACTGGGCAGCCATTATGGCACAGAAAACTTACTCACCTAATAACATTACCACAACAGCATCAAAAGTAGGCATGATTTCAGGCTCTCGTGATGCTGAAAACACGCTTAATAGCCAAAGATATAAAACAGAAAACTCTTTTGAGGAAGATGCAACACTGAACTATGAGGCTGATCTCCAGAATGAGGAAAGCATTGAATCAGAGGAGGATGGTACATTTGAGAAAGAAAGCATCAAATATTACGTTTATGTTCTACCCATGGAAGAGGATAATATTCTTAAAGAAGATAGGCTGGACACTACACATTACTTGATGAACCCTGATGCATATGACACTACAACATCCAGACGAACTAGTCAACCAAGAGCTGCCCAACCAGGATTTCAAAATACTGAAAATGTGGTCTCAAAACCTCTCTTTGGAAAACTTAATCCAGAAGTTCAAAGAAAAATGATTGCAACAGACACTAATAGTAACTCTAACCGTGATGAAATTTCTAGTGACACTACTTACAGAATGATACAGGAAAATGTCCCAAGCATTTATAACTTTACCCTAGAAAATGTGCCTGAGTTTATAAGAATTGATTCTAGCATTCCAATGAGAGATGATGTAAATTCTGACAAAGCTATGAAGGGTAAGGGAAAAATAAATTTCATTGCTTCCTTTAATCTGGCTAATGTCACCAAAATGCCTCCAAATGCCACCATCCTTTTTCCTTACCCTTCTGTCTTGGAATCTAAGGAAAGCCATGACAACAGTGGCACCTCTGCTCCTACTGTAGAAAATGTCCGTCCCATAGGACTAAAGACCCTGTTAATCCCCAAGCAGAAAATATCCAGAACTGCTGTTGCTCTTGGTGGCAATGACAGGACATCTTATTCAGCAGTGACATCACAGGTATCAGAACCAATAGAAGAACACTGGATGTCCATTGATCAGGACTGGAAAGTCATTGATGACCTGAGTGCTGATAAGCCATTTTCCCAGGGCTCCCCTGTCCCTCTAGAGGATCTTATGTTTTTTCCAGGGAAAATCATAAATGTAGCTGACATACCCACCACTGAAAATGGAGACAACAGCGATGACCCTGGCAGCATGGCCTTCTCATCTGACAGAGCCACCCAAGCAGCAACTAATAGTAAAAGAGGGATAAATAAAGCTGCTGAGTTTGTAAGTCACCATATCCAACAGACAACTGCCAGTCCACCTGCAGAAGAAAGAGTCACCTCGGGAAATAAGGCTAATTCATTTTCCAGTAATGCCAAGGCTGTTGTGGAAGAGAAATTCTACATTTCTGGAGATAATATTCCAGTAAATTCTGAAGAATTAAATGCAACAAAAGCTACTCCACTCCTTCTTAAGCCTGTAGTCGCTTCTGCTCAACAGGAAGGACTTGAAAACCCAGGAGAAACATTTTATCCCGGCTCCATAGGGAGCACAGCACAGCTATCACAGGTTCAAGCTCGAGATTCATTTACTCTGGGGAGCCTGTATCAGCAGAGCACAGACTCTGACACTAGAGGCTCCCACTTACCCAGGAAAATGGCCTTTTCTCTTCTTGGCTTCACTAAAAACAAAAACTCTAAATCTGACCCAGCACTCATTATAGGAGGGGCAACAACAGAAATGACTGATAACTCTTTTATACCTGATGATTTACCTGCTCTATCAGATATTGAAGTACCTTCAACTGATGATGCAGCCTTTATGGAAGACCTAAATAACACCCTAGATGGGGAAAAGGGTATAGCTTCTGTCAAATGGAATGATATGACTCAATACGGAGCAATTCCTTTCATGGAAGACTCTTCAGCAGAGTTAATTATGGAACCTGAGGTGGGGGAAAATAAAGCAAACTATATGGACCTCACCACTATTGGTCTTGATGAAAGTACCTTTGAATTTCCATCAAATGAAAATATATTCTATGCTCTAGAAGAAGAAAGGAGCCCTACAATACGAAAGCCTACCAACATTCAAGAAGTTCTTCACAGAAAAACTGGATCTCCTGTCGCCTTTCTCTCAACACATGTCTCTGAGAATCCATCAAAAGAAAATCTTGTAGAGTCCAAGTCTGAACAAAAGTACAATGTGTGGATTTTACATGGAACAAGTTCTGATTCTGGCAATAATAGTACTTTTGTCCAATATTTGCCTGCCCCACTCTATAATAAGCCATCAAGATTCATGACTACCCACTTCCTCACTAACCAGAATGGCAAATTTTTCCCCAAGATCTCAGATGGTTTCACTCTAAAGGGGGGCAGCATAAGCAGAAGAGAAGGAGAGGACACTGAGAACATCAATACTTCTGATGCAGAATCAATGACAGCTGAAGTAGAAAGAAGGGGATTCCCAAGCAAAATCTCTGTTCCCACCATGAAGTCAACCACAGTAATAGGAGGAGGACAGTTCCCTAGGAAATGGCTCTCATCCACAGCTTTCAATGCCCTTTGGGAAGCCAATGGCACAATGCCACCAAAGTCAGAAAATAATGAAAACAAAGCTTCAAGGGAAGACAGTTACAATTCTAGAGATATCACTGTTCCTTCATATCCAGGAAGCATTAATCCAGAAAGAGAATTTCCCTTTGCTTATGAAGATTCTGAGGCAAAATTCCTTAAAGAGTCATCTGCTTTATCACATATAAAGAAAACTAATACTTCTATAACTAGTCTTTCATCTGCGGAAAACAATGAATGGAGAGGTATTACAACCCCTGAAGAAAATGCAAGATCTGGGGAACCCCTACTTCTACTAACAACTGAAACCATCAACCTCAGTCCTAAAGACACAACCAAGCATTCTATCCTCATGAGGAATAAACCCTTGTCTGATTACTCTGAGTTAGAATCTGAGCCCACAGACATCATTGAATACATTGATCGCATTGGTGAAACAAATAATCAATATAACCAAGTCATAAGACGTCAAAAAGGCTTACATCGCCTTACATTTACCTCGACTTTTCCTCACCAAGCTTCAGCAAATGTTATCAGAAATTCTATAAATCATAATGCAGACTCATCATCTACTATGGAGAAAGAAAATATGTCAGAGATGACACATTCACAGGACAACAGCATTCCTTTGACTGAATTTGGTGTCATCACTAATGATGGATTTTCCATCCTCGATAATTCTGAAGATCTAGGCAGCATGTTTTTCCTCCCTTTCTCTCCAATGAATACAATGAACAACATGGAAGATGCGCTCATTCTGGACAGTGAGAGTCGTTATGAAAAAGAATCTGTGCCGCCTGGAGAAGATAATAGGATCAGAGGGTCTCTAGCTCAACCAAGCTCTGAAAAGCATGGAGACTTTCCTGATGTCTCCACTGAGTATCTTGAAACCTCTGGCCAAATGACAAGTAACTTTTTGACTAATACTCCAGCTGCATGGTCAGACATTCTTGAAACAAAGACTGATTACATTAACTTTATTAATGATGAGAATGTGTTTATTGCTGATTCCAATGTCCGTTTCAATGTTCCTCAAGCAAAAAACCCTGTGAAGAAACATTCCTTGGCAGCCATTATGACACAGAAAACATACTCACCTAATAGCATTACCACAACAGCACCAAAAGTAGGCATGACCATAGACTCTCATGATGCTGAAAATACACCTAACAGCCCAAGATACAAAACAAGAAACTCTTTTGAGGATGATACAATGCTGAATTATGATGACGCTATCCAGAGTGAAGAAAGCATTGAATCAGAGGAGGACAATACACTTGACAAAGAAAACATCAATGATTACATTTATATTGTACCCATGGAAGATGATTATATTCTTAAAGAAGACAGGATGGCTACTACACATTATTCAACTAACCCTAATGTGTATGAAACTACAATTTTCAGAGGAACTCTACCACCAAGAACTGGCAAACCAGGAGTTGAAAACATGGTCTCAAAACATTGGCTTGGAAAACTTAACCCTGAAGTTCAAAGAAAAATGATTGCAAGAAACACTAATAGTGACTCTAATTATGGTGACTTCATTAGTGATACTACTTACAGGACAATACAGGAAAATATACCAAATATTTATGCCTTTACCCAAGAAACGGTGCCTGAGTTTACAAGAAGTGATTCCAGTATTCCAATAAGGAATAATATAAATCCTAGCAAAGCTGTGGAGGCTAGGAGCAAAGAAAACTTAATAGATTCTTTCAATCTGGTTAATGTCACTAAAATACCTTCAAATGCCACCATCCTTTTTCCTGACCTTTCTGCCTTGAAATCTAAGGAAGGCCATGTCAACAGTGGCACCTCTGCTCCTACTGTAGAAAATGTCCGTCACGTAGGACTAAAGGCCCTGTTAATCCCCAAGCAGAAAATATCTAGAACTGCTGTTGCTCTTCGTGGCAATGACAGGACATCTTATTCAGCAGTGATGTCACAGGTATCAGAACCAACAGAAGAATACTGGACGTCCATTGATCAGGACTGGAAAGTCATTGATGATCCGAGTGCTGATAAGCCCTTTTCCCAGGGCTCCCCTGTTCCTCTAGAGGATCTTATGTTTTTTCCAGAGAAAATCATAAATGTAGCTGACATACCCACCACTGAAAATGGAGACAACAGCAATGACCCTGGCAGCATGGCCTTCTCATCTGACAGAGCCACCCAAGCAGCGACTCACAGTAAAAGAGGGATAAATAAAGCTGCTGAGTTTGTAAGTCACCACGTCCAACAGACAGCTGCCAGTCCACATGCAGAAGAAAGAGCTACCTCAGGAAATAAGGCTAATTCATTTTCCAGTAATGACAAGGCTGTTGTGGAAGAGAAAATCTTCACTTCTGCAGACTATATTCCAGTAAATTTAGAAGAGCTAAACGCAATAGAAACTACTTCCCCCCTTCCTAAGCCTGTAGTCGCTTCTGCTCAACAGGAAGGAAATGGGCGTGAAAATCCAGGAGAAACATTTTATCCCGGTTCGACACAGAGCACAGCACAGCTGACACAGGTTCAGGCTCGAGATCCACTTGCTCTTGGAAACCTGGGTCAGTGGAGCACAGATTCTTCCACTAAAGGTTCTCGTTTACCGATGAAAATGGTCTTTTCCTCTCCTGGCTTTAAGGAAAATAAAAGTTCTAAACTGCTAACAACTGAAAGCATCATCTTTATTCCTGAAGACTTAATCAACAATTTTTTCATCATGGGTGATAAACCATTGTCTGATGCCTCAGAGGTAGAACCTGAAGCCTCAGATATCACGATGTTCATGAATCTCATTAATGAACCTGATAACCAGACTAACCAAGTCATCGGTTTTCAAACAGGCTTGAAACACCTTATGTTAAAATCAACATTTCCCCATAAGGCTTCTGTAAATGTTATTAGAAATTCTATAAATAATGCAGAATCATCATCTGCTATGAAGAGAGAAAATATATCAGAGATGCCACATTCACGGGACAGCAGCATTCCTTTGACTGAGTTTCCTGTCATCATTAATGATGGATTTTCCTTCGCTGATGATTCTGAAGATGTAGGTGACACGGCTTCCCTCCCTTTCTCTCCAATGAATGCAATGCACACTATGGAAGATGCGCTCATTCTTGACTCTGACAGCAGTTATGATGGAGAGTCTGTGCTGCCTGAAGAAGTTAGTAATCGGTTCGAAGGATCTCTCGCTCTAAAAAGCTCTGCAAAGCATGGGATCATTTCTGATGCATTCGCTGGGTATCATGAAAGCTCTGGCCTTCTAACAAGTGAAAATTTCATTTATACTCCAGCTCCATGGTCAGACACATTTGAAACGAAGACTGATTACAGCAACTTCATTAATGATGAAGAGACTGTCTTTAATGCTGATTCCATTGTCCCTTTCAATCTTCCTCAAGCAAGGAACCCTGAGAAGAAACTCTCTTTGGCATCTATTATGGCACAGAAAACTTACCTTCCTAATAAGACTACCATAAGAGCATCAAAAATAAGCACAACCGCAGCCTCAAATGATGCAAATGATGCTGAAAACACACTTAATAGTCCAAGATACGAATCTGAAAATGTTGCTGATGAAGATGCAAAACTAAATTATGAGGCCAGTCTCCAAAATAAGGAGAGCATTAAATCAGATGAGGATGATACACTTGATGAAAAAAACATCAGAGATTACATTTATATTGTCCCCATGGAAGATGATTATATTCTTAAAGAAGACAGGCTGGATACTACACATTATTCAACTAACCCTGATGCGTATGCTACTCCAATATTCAGAGAGAATCTTCAACCCAGAGCCGGCCGAACAGGATTTGAAAATACTGAAAATGGGGTCTCAAAACCTCACCTTGGAAAATTTAATCCTCAAGTTCAGAGAAAAATGATTGCAACAAACACAAAAAGGGACTCCAATCATGACGGCCTCTCTAGAGATAGCACTTACAGAAAGATACAGGACAATATCCCAAGCATTGATACCTTTACCCCAGATATTCTTAAATTTATGACAAGCAATTCTGGCATTCCAATTAGAGGTGATGTAAATCCTGGCAACGCTATGAAGGATAGGAACAACGAAAACTTAATAGATTCTTTCAATCTGGTTAATGTCACCAAAATGCCTCCAAATGCCACCATCCTTTTTCCTTACCCTTCTGCCTTGGAATCTAAGGAAGGCCATGACAACAGTGGCACCTCTGCTCCTACTGTAGAAAATGTCCGTCACGTAGGACTAAAGGCCCTGTTAATCCCCAAGCAGAAAATATCCAGAACTGCTGTTGCTCTTGGTGGCAATGACAGGACATCTTATTCAGCAGTGATGTCACAGGTATCAGAACCAACAGAAGAATACTGGACGTCCATTGATCAGGACTGGAAAGTCATTGATGACCTGAGTGCTGATAAACCCTTTTCCCAGGGCTCCCCTGTTCCTCTAGAGGATCTTATGTTTTTTCCAGAGAAAATCATAAATGTAGCTGACATACCCACCACTGAAAATGGAGACAACAGCGATGACCCTGGCAGCATGGCCTTCTCATCTGACAGAGCCACCCAAGCAGCAACTCACAGTAAAGTTGCTCAGCAACTCAGTAAAGCTGCTGAGTTTGTAAGTCACCACGTCCAACAGACAGCTGCCAGTCCACATGCAAAAGAAAGAGCTACCTCGGGAAATAAGGCTAATTCATTTTCCAGTAATGACAAGGCTGTTGTGGAAGAGAAAATCTTCACTTCTGCAGACTATATTCCAGTAAATTTAGAAGAGCTAAATGCAATAGAAACTACTCCACTCCTTCCTAAACCTGTAGTCGCTTGGACTCAACAGGAAGGAAATGGGCGTGAAAATCCAGGAGAAACATCTTATCCTGGTTCGACACAGAGCACAGCACAGCTGACACAGGTTCAGGCTCGAGATTCACTTGCTTTTGGGAACCTGGGTCAGTGGAGCACAGATTTTTCCACTAAAGGTTCTCGCTTACCCATGAAAATGGTCTTTTCTCCTCCTGGCTTTATGGAAAATAAAAATTCTAAACTACTAACAACTGAAAGCATCATTTTTATTCCTGAAGACTTAATCAAGAATTTTTTCATCATGGGTGATAAACCATTGTCTGATGCCTCAGACGTAGAACCTGAAGCATCAGATATCACTGTATTCATGGATCTCATTAACCAACCTTATAATCAAGACAGCCAAGTCAGCATACTTCAAACAGGCTTAAATCCCCTTATATTAAATTCAAAATTTCCCCATAAAGCTTCAGCAAATGTAATCAGAGATTCTATAAATAATAATGTGGACTCATCATCTACTACGAAGAGTGAAAATATGTCAGAGATGCCACATTCACGGGACAGCAGCTTTCCTTTGTCTGAGTTTGATGTCATCACTAATGATGGATTTTTCTTCCTTGATGATTCTGAAGATGTAGGTGACATGGCTTCCCTCCCTTTCTCTCTAATGAATACAATGCACACTATGGAAGATGCGCTCATTCTTGCCACTGACGACAGTAGTGAAGGAGAGTCCCTGCTGCCCGGAGAAGATAATAATAGGAACAAGGTATCTCTCGCTCTAAAAAGCTCTGCGGAGCATGGGATCATTTCTGATGCCTCCACTGGTTATCATGCAATCTCTGACCTACTTATAAGTGACTTTGTGACTAATACTCCAGCTCCATGGTCAGACACATTTGAAACGAAGACTGATTACAGCAACTTCATTAATGATGAAGAGACTGCCTTTAATGCTGATTCCTTTGTCCCTTTCAATCTTCCTCAAGCAAGAAACTCTGTGAAGAAATTCTCCTCGGCATCTATTATGCCACCGAAAACTTACCTTCCTAATAAGACTACCAAAGGAGCATCAAAAATAAGCACAACCGCAGCCTCAAATGATGCTGAAAACACATTTAATAGCCCACGATACGAATCCAAAAACGCTGTTGATGAAGCTGCAAAACTGAACTATGAGGCCAGTCTCCAAAATAAGGAGAGCATTAAATCAGATGAGGATGCTACACCTGAAGAAATAAACATCAACAATTACATTTATATTGTCCCCATGGAAGATGATTATATTCTTAAAGCAGACAGGCTGGCTACTACACATGACTCAGCTAACCCGGATGCGTATGACACTACAACTGTCAGGGAGACTCTTCAACCCAGTGCTGATCGAGCAGGATTTGAAAATACTGAAAATGGGGTCTCAAAACATTGGCTTGGAAAACTTAATCCTGAAGTTCAAAGAAGAATTATTGCAAGAAACACTAATAGCGACTCTAATAATGATGAACTCTTTAGTGATACTACTTACAGAGTTATGCAAGAACATATTCCAATCATTTATACCTTTACACCAGAAATTATGCTTGAGTTCATAAGAAGTGATTCCAGTATTCCAATGAGAGGTGATGTAAAACCTCACAAAGCTGTGAAAGATAGGAAAATAGAAACCTTTATAGCTTCTTTCAGTCTGGTTAATGTCACCAAAATGCCTCCAAATGCCACCATCTTTTTTCCTTACCCTTCTGCCTTGGAATATAAGGAAGGCAATGACAACAGTGGCATTTCTGCTCCTACTGTAGAAAATGTCCGTCCTGTAGGACAAAAGGCCCTGTTAATCCCAAATCAGAAAGTATCTAGAACTGCTGTTGCTCTTCGTGGCAATGACAGGACATCTTCTTCAGCAGTGACATCACTAATATCAGAACCAACAGAAGAATACTGGACGTCCATTGATCAGAACTGGACAGTCATTGATGACCCAAGTGCTGCTAAGCCCTCTGCCCAGGGCTCCCCTGTCCCTCTAGAGGATCTTATGTTTTTTCCAGGGAAAATCATAAATGTAGCTGACATACCCACCACTGAAAATGGAGACAACAGCGATGACCCTGGCAGCATGGCCTTCTCATCTGACAGAGCCACCCAAGCAGCAACTCACAGTAAAAGAGGGATAAATAAAGTTGCTGAGTTTGTACGTCACCACGTCCAACAGACAGCTGCCAGTCCACATGCAGAAGAAAGAGTCACCTCGGGAAATGAGGCTAATTCATTTTCCAGTAATGCCAAGGCTGTTGTGGAAGAGAAATTCTACATTTCTGGAGATAATTTTCCAGTAAATTCAGAAGAGTTAAATGCAACAAAAGTTACTTCACTCCTTCCTAATCCTGTTGTTGCCTCTGCTCAACAGAAAGGACTTGAAAATCCAGGAGAAACATTTTATCCCGGCGCCACAGGGGGCACAGCACAGCTCACACAGGTTCAGGCTCGAGATTCACTTGCTCTTCAGAACCTGGACCAGAGGAACACAGACTCTTACACTAAAGGTTCTTACTTACCCAGGAGAATGCCCCTTTCTCCTCTTAGCTTTATGGAAAATAAAAGTTCTAAACTGCTAACAACTGAAGGCATCATCTTTATTCCTGAAGATTTAATCAAGAATTTTGTCATCATGGGTGACAAACGATTTTCTTATGCCCCAGAGGTAGAACCTGAATTATCGGACATCATGGCATTCATGGATCTCATTAACGAACCTGATAATCAAGATAGCCAAGTCATCCGACTTCAAACAGGCTGAATCTCCTTGCCTTGAGCTCAAGTTTTCCCCGTCAAATAGCATCAGAAATTCTGTAAATAATGATGCAGGCTCAGTACTATGGAGAGAAAAATGTATGCTACATTCACAGGACAGAAGTATTCCTTTGACTGAATTTGGTGTCATGACTAATGATGAATTTTCCTTCCTTGATGATTCTGAAGATTTTGTCATCATGGCTTCCCTCTCTTTCTCTCCAATGAATACAATACACACTGTGGAAGATAAGCTCATTCTTGCCACTGATCACTGTTCTGAAGTTGATTCTCTGCTGCCCACAGAAGACAATGATAGGATCACAGAGTATCTGGCTCAACAGTGCTCTGAAAAGCATGGTGACATTCCTGATGTATCTACTGAGTATCTTGAAACCTCTGGCCAAATGACAAGTGACTTTTTGACTAATACTTCCGCTACGTGGTCAGATATTCTTGAAACAAAGATTGATTACACTAATTCCATTAACAATTATGCTTCTTTGAGATTAAAAATGACCTTATATTGAACTCCCTGGGCATAATTTATCTTCCATTTCATTTCAACATAGATTTCAATGAACATAGATGACATTTTTTTCCTTGGGATAAACCATGCCCAGTATATTATACTACATAGATATTAATAGAGATTAATGATTGTGATCATGTTTCAAATAATTGTCTTTGAGTTAATAAATAAAGCAAAAATGTCCTTAATAAAATGAACATATTCTGATATATCCCAAAAGACAAGTACATATCACGCATAACATACCGCAATTGATGCTTTATGCGATCTATCTAAAGCAATACCTTCAGAGGTACAAACCAAAGAAAGTTAGTAATCTAGGACTCCTAGAGAGGAAATGAAGAACTTTGATACTGGTGCGATTGTCTTCCAAGATGCTGATGACCGTGAGAGTAGCACAGCTCATATTTCCATAGCTTCTTTCCTATCTGATGGAAGTCAGAATGCTCCCTCTGTTTTTCTAATAAAACATATTTTAAAGAAAATACGACAAATGTTAATGATGACAATGCAGTTCTCTCTGAAAACTGACTTAGGAAATAGTCACCACTCATTTTCTTCTCAGACACAGAATCACAATGAAGACTCCTAGTCATGCTATCAAAAATAGTCAGCGTTCTTAGGAAATACCAAGCGCCTATTGTTTATAAGATATGTATGTCTTTGGAAGCAAAAACTACCACCTCCAATATAGCTGCTCTCACTAACAGCGGAGCAGATGTATTATGATATCTGATTCGAGGCTTAGTACTACTCCTTTAGTTCTGCTTTTCACTGATTTCTACAAAAAATGCAGAATTTTTAATAAGTACGGGTATTAATTCTTTTTGCTGAAAGTTATCTTCTATTAAGCCAAAATGTCTACTCTCTCACTTAGTACAATGGTAACAAAGAGATACTTACATAGATCTAATCTACATGGGAAGTAGAAAGTAGAAAAAGACAAGATCTCCTGAGTAAATTGGGAGTATGGGGATCTTGAAGGAGGGCTGAAGGGGGGAGGGGAGAGGCAGGGAGGGGAGCAGAGAAAAATGTAAAGCTCAATAAAAATCAATTAAAAAAGGAAAAAAGAGAAAGTGTCATAGTGTCATGTCTCTAAGGATTACATTATACACATGACTGATGGTTTGAAACTCCCATTCCAACTGCTAATGTACTACTGAAGGAGACTTATTCTTAATATTCTAAAAGTTAAAAATCTACACCACTCAACAATATTAAAACAGCAGCATCAGAGTCTATTTTTAGATGAAATTTAATTAATTGGTGAAATTATCTGAACAAGGAAAAAATACTAAACATCAAATAATCTTAAAAGTTTTTTTTCTTTCTTCTTTTTTTTTCTACATTGTTTCCCAAGCTGTTGCCACTGGCTCCTCCAATAACGCTACTGTTACTGGTATTAAACTTAATCTGTCTCCCGCTAGTGACATCAGGCACACTGCGCTTGGTACTGATCTTCTAGCAATCATAAGTCAAAGTCAAAGAAAAACTGCAATAAGTTTTCTATTATTTTTAACCCAATGAACATAATGAACAAAATTTATATTATAACATAAGGCATGAGTAAAGCCTCTACAGGGAAGACAGAACTATTGAATTGAGGTATGTCACTTTATGAAAGTGTATGCAAATGTAATAGAAATGATTATCTAAATGGAAATAAAATGTTGGCTCCAGTCCATATCTTGAGAATAAAAATATTATTTGCTGACGATAAGTCAGTCAGTAAAGATCCTATTCATGCCTCTAAAGCTGATATTAATACTTTCACATTCTCAATGATCCTTTCCAACTGGATCTGTTCCTCTTGAAACCAACCCCATGAGAAAATTGACACCTCCTACTAAAGTGCCTTCATCCTATCTAAGAGATAATAGAAGATTCTCAGAAGGAATTTGATTTGTTTTTTTGTTTTGTGTTTATCGAGACAGGGTTTCTCTGTAGCTTTGGAGCCTGTCCTGGAACCTGTTAGCTCCTGTAGACCACTCTGGCCTCGAACTCACAGAGAACCTTGTGCCTCTGCCTTCTGAGTGCTGGGATTAAAGGCATGCTCGATAACCACTCGACTCTCAGAAGAAATTTAATATAGCCAATCTTGAAAGCGAAAATACTGAATTTTAAGTGTCAAGAAGAAAGAATATCATCCATAAACTCATTGTTGAGCAAGAAAATCTATTGACTAGAGTGTAGAGGAAGTCGTTTATTAAGATAGTATAATCATCTGTTGCATGTAAAGCCCATTACTACAAATGTCTACACACTGCTGCAAAGGTCATTTTTCATGTTACATGCAAAGTCCATGTCTACACATGGCTGCAAATGTCATTTTTCATGTGAACCATGAAACAGTGATTACTGAGGACTGCACATACTAAGACATGTGACCAACATTCCAAACACCGAGTGGAAAGACGACAAGACATAAACGTTAGCAGACAATTCCCTAACTGGGGTGACTTTCCTAGGCTCTCTGAATTGTTTTCTAAATAAAGAAGGCATTGAACATGTAACTTCTTTGGTGACTTTATCTGAATTATAATCAGTTCAGTTAAGATTAGGAATTCAGCTGAATGTAATGCCACACACCTTTAAACTCATCATTTTGGAGGCAGAGGCAGGTGGATTTCTGTGTGTTTAATACCAGTCTGGCCTACATATTAAGTTTCAGACCAACCAGAACTACATAGTGAGAATTTGCCTTGAGAAAAAAATAATAACTCCTTTTTTATTTACTAACTCAGAAATATGTAGATATATAAAATCTTTCTAAATAGGAATTCTGGTGTCCAGTTGTTGTCCAGTTGTTGTCCAGTTGATTCTTTGAAAATTGTACATGCCATATTCCCTGACCCCTCTCAAGACACTCTCCGTACGAATGAAGTCTCAACAATGAACATCATTATGATGTCAGTCTTTATGGTTTCTAAGTGTGTTATCCCAGAAAATCATAAATGTGCCTTCTGCGAAGTTATTAAGAATATCTCCATTTTTGCTAAGAGATTCCATTTTTCACATAAGACTTTTACCATAATCCAAAAGAAGTTACTACTTAGAAGAATGCATAAGCACTGAGGCGAATTCCTCAAATTTCAAGCAAGTGAAATACACACATGAATCAAGCACGGTTTGTTAACACTGCCAAAATAAAACTTGACACTGCCAAAATAAAACCTGGAAACCTTACTAAGCAATGCTAAAGTGTGCCAAATAATAGGATCTGAATTCTGACGATGAAGAGGTTGCTATACATATTAGATAAAATTTACATATGGTAATTAGGTCTGTTAAGTCAGGTAATATCTGTGTTGCCAGTGATCTACAAAGGGATACAGTTCTTCACACTATATTCCCTGAGAGAGAGAGTCTATTTCAAGACTTTTAAAATTCAGCACATACTTTGTAAATTTTAATGGATTGTATACAAGATGAAGTGTAGCTTTCAAAAATGAAAGGCTTGAAAAGCAGAGATGATAAGAACACTTGCCTTTCAGGAGAAAAAAGAGGCTGGCTACAATCAATGGGACTCTATCTCACAGCAACACTAATAAAAAAAGGGTTGATGTGACCACCAAAATAATCCTGAAAATTAAATGGTATTTTGAATTTGCCATCAATGAAGACAGAACTCTCTCTTCATCTTTGCTTCTAATATTAATAGTCATTCTAGTAAATGTCTAGTAAATGCCAAGAAGCAGCCTCCAAGGTGAGCCTTTGTCATAAGCTGGGTGGCTGATGTAACAATCCTCATGATGACCTGTACTTCAGTCGCTATGCTGATCACTACTCACCTGCCCAGGAAGCCAGGAAGCTCAGAGGAAAGACCTGTAAGAGTACTCGGTGCTCCTGTGCCCCATGGCTGAAAATGAATCACCCAAAATTTATTCTCGTCCTCCAAGAGAGAGCAGTAAAACACCAACGGAAGCAGCCATTTTCTTCGGGACTGACAACACCATCCCGAAATCAGAAACTACTATTACCTCTGAGGGAGACCACATTACTTCAGTGAATGAGGGCACACCAGATGGCGATTTTTCTACTACAGCCAACAAGCTCACACCTACAAAGGAAAAAATCAAGTTAGAAGATGATCGTGAGGCCACCCTGAAGTCTACAGCTCTTCCAGAGAAAGAAATTACTACTCCGACTGAAACTACCATCTCCAAAGCTAAGGAGTTGATTACTGAAAATTTCATTCCAGGGAAAATGGGAAGCATCTCATCTCCAGTTGGTACTGTTTCTTTGATAGATCTCTCCAGTAGCGTGGCAAAAGAAGACATCCTCTTAGCCACCATTGACACAGGAGACAAAGAAGTCCTACCTACTACCGAGCTCTCTGACACACTGCAGGACAGCACTGCCAAATCGGAGGACATCCTCGCACTTCCAGATGAAAACAAGGAAACTGATAGTAGCTCCTCAATCAACTCCAATGATCCTGATGATGGAGCTGTACAGGTCACGGACTCCTTGAGTCCCGAGGCTGAGCTACCTCCCTCTACTGAGAAAGAGGTCACCACCACTCCAGACACAACCAATGTTGCAGAAGAGAACATACCTGAAATTGACCTGATTGTTTCAGGGGATAGCCCCAAAGCTGGGAGGAAATTAACTGATTCGGATGAGGAAAAATTTATCACTGTTTTTGAACTCACCAACTCTGCTGAAAAAGCCAAAGATAACTCAGAAGATACTTTAACTGATGAGGAATCTACTGATGGAGTTAATGCTTGGATGGAGAAAGAGACTGGGAATGAAGCAGAGACCCATTCAGTTTTGCTAACTGCTGTTGAATCCAGGTATGACTTCATCGTCCCTGCCTCAGGAACTACAAACATCGTGGAGGAACTAACCGCGAACACAACAGAAGACCTGTCTGAAAATGATACAGAAGAATCTGAAACTAAGGTCACAGAGGAGTTTCCTGCAGTGACCTCTATAGTGGATACCCCTCAATACAAGGAAGACTCTTCTACCCATGACTCGGGTATCTTCAAATTGCTGAAAGAAGATCCCGATGAGCTAATGATGTAGAAGCAGCAGCATAAGGGAGGCCACGTAGAAGTACACAACGAATTAAAAGACAGTCTTATTGTCTAAGTAGTTACTTAACAGGAAAAATCTTAAAAAGGAAAAAGGAAAAACAATGTGGGCATTTAAGGCAAGTATTGGACTTAGAAAAGACAGATGTTTATGGACAGAGGTCATGTAGCAGAATATATTTAAGGACAATTTTAAAACCAACAATCTCAATACTTTTCTGGGTATCATGGCTTGTTATGTAACAACTTACCTTAATGCAAAATATTCCATACAAGATTTTAAAGGGGGCAGAGGTGAAAGAGCCCATCTCTTGAAACATTGAATGTTAGATGCCATTTCAGAAAATTCTGTTATAATTTAGTGAAATTAAGGCAAAGAAATCACATAATATGTAAAAATTACTGAAACATTAAAAAGTTTTATGAAACTTTTATTCTAAAATTTATCTTTTTAATATCACAAATGTGATTCTCTTCTATTAAAATATATATTTGAAACCCTCACTAATGTCAGAATTAAAGCTTCCTTGTAATTGCTTAACACCCATGTATAACATAAAAAAATCAAACATACTTCTTGGTTCATATTTGATGCTAACTAAAACAAAATATTAGTTTTACATATGTGTTCATTTGAAAAATAATGTATAAATATGAATTGATTTAATGTTCTTACTGTTAAGATTTATATCCTGAATTTTTGTCAATTTTTTTTTCAGATCATAAACGAATATCGTACTCTCCTTAGGCAGTTGGTTAGCAATTCAAGGACGCGTATCTTCATCTCTTTTTCTGATACAGACTTTCCAAATGAGTCTGTTGTCACTGTGCTGATTCTCCTCAATAAATTGTTCTGGAAGCAACTGGTTTACCATGTGTGATGTGTTTGATATTCTGGTATAAACTCTTAAGAGTCATACAGAGAAAATTAAAAGTCTTGCTTTAAAAACAGAAATAGCATGATTCTATAAAGATCCATAATTTCTTTTTCTTAAAACTGAAGAAATTAAAACATGCCAAAACACAGAGTAAATAGCAAATATCATGTATGAGAGAGGATGTTTAAGTAGACTCTGGACTAGGATAAATGTGGTACTGTGTTTAATAACAGAAATGTTATTATACAAACATTTGAGATGTATCAGATCACAGATATCACAGTTCATCTCTCAACAATCAAGTATTTGGAGAAAAAATAAATTGGAATTCTGATTAAACTATATGCTAAAGCCTAAAAAAATGCATTTCTCCAAATAAGGATGATAAATTCATCTAAGCAAGTAACAGAAGACAAAAAATAACATACATGACACAATGAATAGTCAAAATTATATACAAAATATGACTAATATATAATTCAAAAGCAAATAATGGGAAGAAAATTACATTATACTATACACTGCAAAGACTATTACCCTTGTTAAGTAAATACTTCCCAAAGAGAAATGCCTGGAAAGTCTCACAAAGACGACACGACTGCCAGAGCAGGAGCTGAAAGAGGACAACAGTAAGACATACCAAACTGGACAGGAGAAGCCTGCCTACAACATGGCCCCAAACCTCTACGAGGAACCACAGGTAGCTAAGAAATGCTAAGAATAGGAGAAATATTATTCCCCAGGGAAGAGCACACCAATTAGTCCAATACAAAATTACCACCCCTGTAAACATGCGTACAAGTAGCATTATACAGACTGAGCAGATTGTATTTAGGAATATATATATGTGTGTACATACATATATATGTAGTCATATAACAATGATTAATGGGAAAGGGAGGCTAGGAGAGGAAAAGTCTATGGGAAGCCTCCTTTATCTCATTTCTCATACCCAGGAAATTCAAAGTTGTCATAATAAAATCTTTACATTTTAAAGAAAATAGGAATCAATCTGCTCCCATTCCTATAACATTTTCTAAATCCCAAGATCAAGTAAGTGACATTTTGAAATGCAATTTGATTATATCCCATACATTTCTGTGCTCAAGTAATCTCCCTAGAGAAACAACATACTAGGATACACACAGAGAGAGAGAGAGGGAGGGAGGGCATAGAAAGAGAGAGGCATAGAGAGAGAGAGGCAAAGATAGACAGACAGACAGACAGACAGACAGACAGACAGACAGACAAAGAGACACTGACGGGAAATCCAGGTAAGAGTTGTTTCTGCAGAACTGAGGCTGAAGTCCATGGGGCTTGCCAAAAGATAAACTCTGCCAGGATTCCATGATACAGTCATCTACAAAGTGTTTTTATCCTTAGTCCCACCCACTGTATGGAGCTCATCCTAGTTAAACTCATTGTAAACAATAATCATATTTTTAAGTCATCATAATAACTTACAGGTTAGTACTTAGCAAAACAACAGACCACTTGACACATAAAATTAACCCCACACAGTATATAGATAAGTTAAAATGTTATATATAGCTACTGGATCATATATCCCCTCAGCTAATTTCACTGTTATTAATGCACTAACTACATGATAATGATAGTCTACAGTTTATTCTAGACAAAAATTAATTATTCTCCCAACAGAAGTTAAACATACTTAAAATGTCGTGGGGCAAGAGAAAGCTAGAATTGTGGACATCAACAGATTCAAAGGCTGGATCCTGAAACTGTCTGGTCTCTTATTTTCCCAAGTCTTGGTTACTTCATAGGCCAAATATCTATGTGTGTGACACTTACACAGCTTGATCTGTTGGTGAGCAGGCCCTAGCAATGGGACCAAGACTTATCCCAATTGCATGAACTGACTTTTCGGAGCCTATTTCCTATGGTGAGATACCTTGCCCAGCTTGATACTTGGTGGAGGGGTGGGGAGTGATTGATCCTGCCTCAACTTTGTATGCCAGACTTTATTGACTCCCCAAGGGAGGCTTTACCCCCACTGAGGAGTGGATGGGGGTTGGAAAGGAGGAGGTAGAGGGGCAGGAGAAGGGGAGGAAGGGAATACTGGGGTTGAAATGTAAAATGAAAAAAATTAAAAAAAATATCCATACAAATCTGAGACCTCCTCTCAGTTTAGAACTAGCATGTCCCAATTCTAGTGACCTGGGCTTTAATAAGTGTTTCAAAGCTATGCATAAATTGAAAAGCCCGACAGTCAAGGAAACACTGTGTCTAGTGGTCTCCAGCTCACCTTTCAGATAGACACATGGTGACACTTCTCTATGCTCTAATTCTTTACAGTGTGGGACTGATACCAAGTGGATTTGCCCTTCTTGAACAAAAGGCAATGCAAATCTGATTATCCACCAGTCGACCTTCTAGGAAAATGTTTCTACTAATGGTTGACATTGCTGTGAAATTAAAGTTTGCTGACATCACAGCAAATATCAAACTATCAAAGGCTCATGTTTTGCATTATTTAATACTTAGCATATGTTTGTGAGCAAGATATAAAAATCTATTACAAGGGATAATTATGATCAAGTGGTGAAGGGAACTGAGTAAAGAACCAAAGTTCCCCCATTTTGTCCTCAGGCTCCATCTTGTGTCTTGTCTAAGCCACTTCCCGTAAAACATTCCGGTCCTCAGAAATGGCTAGGGGCAAAAGTAACGTGCAGCCGTCCAGAAAGTACAGATAACTGCAGCATGTCCCCACCAGGAGCCCTGCAGCATGTCCCCACCTGGAGCCGATAAGAAAACTTGACAAGCAACAGGCAAGGTTGGAAAATAAAATTTCTGAAAAGTCCCTAGACATGAGCCAATCAGGATTGAACCCGTCACCCCACACTCTGCTAATATAACTTTTCTGGGTTCTGTCTTTTGATAATGTGCTCTGCCAGGGTGGGGTACCTCCTCTAGCTGCTGTGCTGAGAAGGTCCCTGCCAGCTTGTATCATTCACACAATAAACCTTGCTTTTGCATTTTGGTGTGTCAGTCTTCCTGGTGGTCTTTTGGGGTCTCCATGGGGTCCCCATACCCATTGCTATGGCTGCTATCATTTTTTTTTCTCTGTCAAGGAAGAAAGCCAATGCCCTGGAATGCCAATGTTGTTAAGATTGAGATAATTTTATAACCATTTAAAATTAATTCTCCAAAATTGTTTTACTTTGATCAGCTAAAGATGCACACACTGTCATGTAGTCCCTGATGCATTACCATCCACATTAGACATTACCTTGTATGTGCCAGAGTTTATTATTTATTGTTATTTTGTATTTATTTATGATTATGTATTTATTGTACATGCCAGAGTATATTATATACTCATTAGGTCTAAGATTTGTAAGGAGGTTGTAGTAGTTACTGTTTTGCAGTAAAATGTTAAGAAAATGTCTCCAGCGATAAAGAGGGATAGACCAATATATAGAGATTTAATTACTATCAACAAGCCTCAGCTTTTCTGATGCACACACATAATGAACTTCACTGACAAAAAAAGAAAAAGAAGAGTCAACTAATGGCGAATCAATCCCACACCAGTTATGTTTTAAAGGGGTATTTATTTTGGGGGGTAAACTTACATACACATAAACCGTCAGGAAAGGAGCCTAGTCGCTGGAGCAGGAGCCGGAACCAAGCGCTGGAACCAAGAGACCAAGCCGAGGCTTGCAGCTCTTCTTTTAAAGAGAAATATAGCACGCCCCAGTGGGCTGGTATTTCAGCGGCTATTGGCTGACAGAGCGGAAGGCACTTCTGCAGCACTGTGGGCTGGTGCTTCAGCAACTATTGGCTGAAGCAGTGGAAGGTACTCCCGCAGCAGTCAACTTTTGAAGACTGAAACACTTCCCTGTTGTCATGGGACTAGTTTGTACTAACCCAGAGGGAAATGGTAAAACAATAATTATAATATTTTGCTTAGCAATATATAAGGGACAAAAGAGAAAACAAATCCTTCATACTGCAAGCATCTCCTGTCCTCTTTCTGAAGCCTCCAGACTGGGAGGCTGAGGAAAGTGACACAGATGGACAATCAGGGGCTACTAGGTCATGGTCATTGCTTCAAAGTTCAAAGGCTTCACAATCAGCCTTCTTTAGACTGCTTGTACCTAGTTTGTAAATTGTAAAAGTACTGTAAAATCTGAAGCCTTGCTTTCTCTATGGTTTTAAGGTCAGCAATTTTATAATTAAAAATGGAGAGGCATGCTTCAAGAAGTTGTCACCCATAAATGGCATTTACTTTTGTTAAATGGCAATAATTTTGGTAGAGATGAACCCCATTTGCTGTCTGGAATGTCAGGAAGATTTAATATGGGCTTTTAAGACATAAACTGATATTTTATTTCAATGAAAATGTTCTTGCTGACAGTACATCAGTATTTCTAAATTATAGAAGAAATCTGGCCCTGCTTCTTTTTTAGCAGTTAGTTGTTTCCATTCTATTTACTTCATTTATTACAAAGAAAAAGGTAAAGAAATAGCAAAGTGTATCTTACATTTTACTATTGCAAGTGTTTCACACAAGATAGAACCATTCATTAACTGAGGTTTTTTGTTGTTGTTGTTACTTTTAGGACATTCAAATCTGACTTTGTCACAAAATAAATTAATCATTTCACTTTGAAAGTTATAAAAGTTACCCTCTGATAGATTTGTTATCGTGGCCAGAATATGACACTAAGCTGGCTTTTGTAATTAGTAGGTCAAATGGCCTTCAGAATCACCCAGAATCCCTCAGAATTACCAAGACGTACCCCATAGAATAAAGTCACTGTTAACAGTTCATAGCTGTCGGTTTGAAAGACCCCTGAGGGATGTCTTCCTTTCGGGAGAGACCCCGTGCCCCACGGACCAGTCGAAACCACTCTTACGGATGCAAACAGCAAGAGGATTATTCGGATACACAGGTACCTGGGGCGACAAAGTCGGAAGACTCAAGCGCCACCAGGCTGGGGCGAGGGGTTTTTATAGGGGAGCAAAAGCGCGCGTACAGAAGCGAGAAGCATGGTTACGGGGATTCATTCCATTGGTCAATTCAAATAAGGCTAAGAGCGCCCGCTGAGTGGCAAATTCTTGAACTTTCACCTAAATACCAAGGAGGGGGTTGTCTAGGGGCTTTCTGTTTTTCTTATCTCTTCCTCCTTTCCTAGCTGGAGACCCGATGGCCGGCTGTAAATACTCTGACTCACATCCTGTCACAGGACAAAAGGCCCCCTTTCCCTCCCTTACAGCATGGGGTCTGACTTGTTTGTCCCTAAGGACCTACATTCCAGCATCAAGGGTGGTATTCCTTTTTTCCTTTTCAGGTTAGGTTATTCTAATGTAGAGGTTAGAAGTTGTCTTTGACAAGATTCGTCTTTAGGTAAAGAGTTGACTAAGTAAAAGCTGGCAGAAACAAACAAACAATAAAAAAAAAGGTTGGCTGATTCATAAGTGAAGAATCTTGTGTGACTGCAAAATTATGAAGTAAATTTTTATTACAAGCTTTAGATAACTATAGCTGGAAAAATGTAGAGTTTTTGCATTTGGTTTGGTTGCTATGCCCAGATGTGTGAAATCCCCCAAAAGCCAACAAGGAGACCAAGTCCCGTGTGTAAAAGCAAAGAGCCTTTATTTTAATCAAGTTTGCAAACTCAGTCTCTCCGCATGTCCAATGTACTGGAATAAACGGAGAGCTCCAAGCTCAGTTAGAGTTGGGTTTTTATAGTAGTAAAGGTGGGGGTGAGGGGTTTCTAAGACCGAGGACCCCTGATTGGCTGACATTTGTCTAGGAGTGTCCTGGTGAATGTGTGCTGGCAGGTGATCCTATCTACAACAGTTGGAATGTTAGGCATTTCCTTTGGATGGTCTGTTCTTGAGTGGTGCTGGGTAATCTCAGTTTGCTGTTCTTCCTGCAACCAGGTATTGCTTCAGGGTAAACTGCTGAGACTCAGGCCTCCATTAAACTTAGAGATGGCTGGGTCCTATTCTGGCAGGTGATAATGGCTGAAAGTAAAGAACTTCCTTTGGATGGTCTGTTTCTATTTATCTTATCGTGGCTGGCTCCTACATTGGTTAAGAGAATCTCATCATGATGATCACCAAAGGAAAAACTTTCAAAAATTTATTGTAAATAATAATAAATAATAATGTAAACCTGATGGCAAAATTAGCACAAACGTTTCTTATTTCTAATTTTACATATATTTTTGTTACTAATTGATAGAGTTTTCTGTTTATTGTTTTAAGTATGTAAAAATCAAAACCTGGAGGCAGAAGATGATTTTAGCGGAATTTACATGGGAGTTTTTATGTTCAAGTTATTAAATTAACCAAAGACTACAAAAATTTTACAACAGAAAATCCACACATCAATCATCCCTCAAAACACATCTGTTTTCATGTTTGTTTATATTTTCCTATCTTATATTTGGAAAACTCAAATACAGTGTGTTCGACGCTTAACGGTGCATTTTTCAAATTTCCAAAAAGTCCACATAGCTGTTAGTGTTTTCTTTTTTTCATTGAGAGCAGCACTGGAATGAACAAATTAACACTAAGAATTTTAAGTTACAGCTATAAGTGGAATTCAGTGTTTCTTTTGCAGCTTTGCGGGACTACCTCAGTAGAAGCAGAATTTGAGTGGCAGGAGGCCAGCATCAGCACATTCCTCGCATTCCCTGATGCTTACTTAATAAACTTTTGAATAACCCTCTAGTAACCACAGAATCCTAGAATCACAGCATCTCCAATCCTCTATGTGAATTTGAGACAATAAAATAACAACTTTCCTCTGTTTTTCATGTCCCATGTTATTTTTTTCATTCTCGATCTTTGATTTTTGCTCATTTCTGTTAAACTTGATATCTTTCTTAAAACTTGATAAATTTATTTTTATATCATAGGCTGAAGGTATACCAACTAGGCATAAATTATTTTTGGTTGACATTATGCACAGAATAAATTTGACATTTCTTTCTGTCTTGTCCTATGGGACTCTCCAACAAGATGAAGGCTCTGATTCTATCTGCTGTCATCATGACCTTAAATGTTTGCTTATCAGTCAGGGTAGAATACATGTTCTTCTGTTCCTCATCACTGCGCACACATGCAGCTTGTTTAATTGAGAGCTGTTTAATTTCTGCCTTAACGCCTTCATTTAAGCTTCTCTGTAGGTTTTCTGTCAACTTGGGAATGCTAATGTAAAGTTTTATCCTTTATCCCGGATATTAGTGACCTTTTGAATTCTAACAGTGCGTAAACACAACACTATAGTGCCATAAGTCTTAAATTTTAAGTAGGGTTTGCAGACAGATTCTACTTCTGCAGCAACACACCTACATAAAACTTAGTCCCAGTAGGTTCTTCAAAGGGAGAAATGGGGGAAGCAGAAAAATGATTACAAGGAGCAGTGTAAGAGAGCAGGAAGGTGACCCATCAGTGAAGAGTATGACGCACAGCATGAGGTCCAGAGGGTAAAGACACAGAACCCATATAAAGAGCCAGGGACAACAGTAATCCTGTAATCCTCCTGTAACCCCAGTGCTATACAATGGAAAACAGAAAAGTGAGGATTCCTGGAGCTTCACTGCCAGGGGCCTCACTCTGCATGATAAATCTTCAGACCAATGAGAGGTCCTGTCACAAAACAGAGGTGGAAGATACCTGACAGCTAACTTGGGACACTGTCCTCTGACACGTGTGTATAGTGCATGCACATGCAGCCACACTCCCTGGACTACTCGCGTGCATGAGCATGCAGATATGCACACAAAATAAAGTAGCTGGTTAACTGAATTTTTAAAAGAAGTACTATAAAATATGCTTGTGAGCTATGACAATTATTCATGTGGATCAACTAAGTAATGAAAATCTAAGTGTGATAATAACTTCCAAACATGGAAATGTCCTTGACATCCTGTATTTTTAGATTTATTCACCTAAACACCCTTACCTACCAAGTTATGATATCTTAAAGATGAAAGATACTGTTATAGTTCAAGCCAGAAATTTATAGATCATCATGCATGCAAAGCCAAATTAGGGTCCTTTATTAGCCAACAACTAAGAGCAGGCTCTTGTCTTAAAGAACTCTTGTCATAGAACTCAGGGGTATATGGATGACAAAGGAAAACAATACATTATTGCTGGGTGTAGATCAGAAGAACCAGGTAACATTTGTTTTGGTTATAGATCTGGGCCGTGGTCAAGGTTGTGGAAAGTCTCGAATATGTTGCCAAAGCAGCTGTGATGGCTCAGGGATTAAGGGACAAACAGCAGGGTTAGGTCGAAGAGGAATTAGGGGGAAATAAGGACAAGATAGTATTACCTTGGCCACTTCAGTACCTCATTTAAGATTTACTGCTGTAAATATAATCCTACGAAGAGTCACACTATATAGCAAAACTTCTACAACCCTGATTATCTTATAACTTCAATGATTCTGGAGAGGTTGTCGTGTTACAGGTCCAGAGATTAAACACAACTTTTCTTGGTCTATCTTTAACTTTCTTATCAGAGACTACTTGCATATTCTGTGTCTGACAGAGCATTCTTATAACTAAGCAGCAAAATCTTTTGGGACATGTTAACAGACTTCTAACTACTACCATCCAAAAGACCAATATCATCAAGTAGCATCTGAGTCCATAGGAAAGAGTTCCACCTTTATTCTAACCTGCCTACCTGATGTTTCCACTAATGTATTTGAAACGTATTTCTTGAATTGTAACTTTCTTTGTCTGTTGCCATGAAAATTTCATGAAATTTTTGCAACCTGTAAGTTGGAGTAACATGAATCTGTACATACTGGCTATGGTCACTCATAAGGCCCCAGAACAAATGATTTCTTATCCCCTTTGAAGTGAGGGGCATTGTATTCACAATTTCAGGAACACTGAGATGTATAATTTATCTATGGAAGGTATCTTCCAGTGTGGTACTGTGATACAATGCAGCAAGGACTTTTTCCCATCCTATGAGGAGCCCTCTTTTAGAGGGTCTTTGAATCTCTCTTCCACAGAATCTGACAGGCTGCTTTTCAACCCAATTCATGAAGATACAGAGTCTATAACAGCTTCCAGGATTAGTACTGAAGTATATGAGACAAAGAACAAAAAGTCACCAAATCAAACACAATCTAAATTAGGGGGTCTCAACCTGTGAGTTGCTACCCCTTTGACAAACCTCTATCTGCAAGAATATTTACAATACGATGAATAACAGTAGCAAAACCACAGTTATGAGGTAGCAACAAAAAATTTTATGGTTGAGGGTCACCACAACATGAGGAACTGTATTACAGGCTCACAGCACTAGAAAGGTTGAGAACCTCTCCTCTAGGGCCCTTCCCATCACTCCTGGCTGAGTGGAGAAGTAGACCTCTCCCACTCAGAGGACCTAATTAAACATGCCATCCTTAAAGAATGACCTATCTACTCCTTCAACCGGCAAATGCTCTTTCATGCTTAAATTTAACATTTTTTAAAAATAAGACCATGGTCTATTCTATGCACACTAATCCAAACATATTTATACTCTCATAGATGATTTACAATCATTTTCTTCTCAAGATGTTAATCTAATTTTATATTTGCTTCCATGCATTTTAGTATGCTGATGCACATAGGAGAAAACAAAACAAGAGTAAGCTTTATCATATTTCAGATTTTCTTCCACATTTTAAATCAAAATCAAAACACTTTCATGTCAGTCAAAAAATTAAATTAAGGCAGAGAATCATCCAAATATCAACATCTTAAACATGTTTGAGTTTATAAAATGATATCTATCCTTGAGCACAAAAAACCTGCCTGTTTCCTTGATGAGTGGGTCTCTCTCTTTATAAATTGATAAGAAACAGTTCCTATGAACTTAGAAGAGGGCAAAATATATTTTCTTTTCTTTTTTTTAATCACTGGTGTTCACTGAAAGAGGAGAAAATCATCTGGAGTTTTCAAAATTGCAAATTCTGTGTCACCTCTGCAATTTATAACTCACATAGCATTCAAGTAACACAAGGATGGAAGTGAGCTGCCCTGAGTAGGTGGGACCTGCACTAACTGCTGATGGTTACTGCCACACCCCTCTCCATCTTCCCCACTTATAAATAATAATGAAGAGGTTCTTAGGTACACAAAGGTTTCTTACCTCCAGTGCTATAGAAAGTCACTTCTAGGCTTAGTGAAATGGACTGTCTGTTTAAAAGAAATACATAGCTATCCAGAGAGGTGAGTGGGTGCTTGCCTGGGCTCTCTGTCCCAGAAGAGAGCACAACCCTTCCCCCCTCAGCTTCTGCGGCAGGGTCTTCAGTGTTCCACTGGACCCTTCCCTGCCCCCACTGCTGCCGCCCTTTTGTCTCCTGGGTCCTGGAAATACCAGCTATCCCTGCTGCAGTGCTGAGGAGTTCTATCCAGAGAGTGCTGAGGAGTTTCATCCAGAGAGGAGGAAATGGGCAGGCGCCAATGCAAGAATTCCTCCAACAACCTGAAAGGCAACATGACATCTCCAGAATCCAGGGATCACGAAACTAGAAGAATTGAACACCCTACTCCAGAAGAAATAGAAGAAATTGACTCTAAGCGGATCTTTATGAAAATAATAGAGGAACTTAAACAGGAGGTGAAAATCTGCCGTAAAGAAATGGAAGATAAGTATAACAAAAAGATTGAGGAAATGAATAAAGAAATGGAAGAGAAATATACCAAAAGGTTTGAAGAAATGAGTAAATCTGTAAATGAAATTCTGGGAAACCAAGAAAAAACAATCAAACAGGTAATGGAAACAGTTCAAGAATTGAAAACTGAAATGGAGTCAATGAAGAAATCACAAGCCGAAGTCCGGCTGGCTATGGAAAATCTAGGTAAACGAACAGAGAATTCAGAAACAAGCATAACCAACAGAATACAAGAGATAGAAGAAAGAATCTCAGACTCTGAGGACACCATAGAGAAATTAAAGGCTCTGACCAAAGAAAACAGCAAATCCAACAAATTCTCATCACAAAACATTCAGGAAATGTGGACACAATAAAAAAAAAAACAAATCTAAGAATAGTAGGGGTAGAAGAAGGAGAAGAATTGCAGATCAAAGGTCCAGAAAATATATTCAACAAAATTATAGAAGAAAACTTCCCCAACCTAAAGAACGATATCCCTATGAAGGTTCAAGAAGCATACAGAACACCGAATAGGCTGGATCAAAAAAAAATCCCCTAGCCATATAATAATCAAAACACAAAACATTCAGATTAAAGAGAAAATATTAAGAGCTGCAAAGGAAAAAGATCAAGTAACTTATAAAGATAAACCAGACTTACACCAGACTTCTCTATGGAAACCATGAAAGCCAGAAGATCCTGGATAGAGGTACTGCAGAAACTAAGAGACCATGGATGCAAGCCCAGACTACTTTACCCAGCCAAGCTATCATTCACTATCAACAGAGAAAACAAAATATTCCAGGATAAAAACAAATTTAAACAATACGTAGCTACAAATCCAGCCTTACAGAAAGTATTAGAAGGCAAATCACAACCCAAGGAATCCAACATTCCTAACACTGCCTACAATAACTCAGGCATCTAGCGACCCTTCACAAGCACAACTCAAAGAAGGGAAAAACATACACTCCACTACTCCAAAAAGTAAATAAATAAATAACCAGAGTCAACAACCACCGGTCATTAACATCACTTAATATCAATGGGCTCAATTCACCTATAAAAAGGCACAGACTAAGAGATTGGATACGAAAACAGGATCCAACATTCTGCTGTTTACAAGAAACACACCTCAACCACAAAGACAGACATCTACTCAGAGTAAAGGATTGGGAAAAGGTTTTCCAAGCTAACGGACCTAAGAAACAAGCAGGCGTGGCCATTCTAATATCTAACAAAATTGACTTCAAACTAAAATTTATTAGAAGAGATAGTGATGGACATTTCATACTTATAACAGGAACAATTCATCAGGAGGAAGTCTCAATCCTGAATATCTATGCCCCTAATATAAAGGCACCCACTTATGTAAAAGAAACACTTCTAGAACTCAAGGCAATCATCAAACCACACACACTAATAGTAGGAGACTTCAACACACCTCTCTCACCAATGGACAAGTCAATCAGACAGAAACCAAACAGAGAGATAAGAGAATTAATAGAGGTAATGAATCAAATGGACTTAACAGATATCTATAGAACATTCCACCCAAATAGGAAAGAATATACCTTCTTCTCTGCAGCTCATGGAACCTTCTCGAAAATTGACCACATACTCGGTAACAAAGCAAACTTCCACAGATACAAAAAAATATTAATAACTGCCTGTGTCTTGTCAGATCACCATGGATTAAAGTTAGAATTCAACAACAATGCTACACCCAGGAAGCCAACAAACTCATGGAAGTTGAACAGTCAACTACTAAATCACCCCTGGGTCAAGGAAGAAATAAAGAAAGAAATTAAAGTATTCCTTGAATTTAATGAAAATAAAGACACAACATACTCAAACCTATGGGACACTATGAAAGCAGTGCTAAGAGGAAAGTTCATAGCACTAAGTGCCCAACTAAAGAAAATGGAGAAAGCACACATTGGAGACTTAACAGCACACTTGAAAGCACTAGAAAAAAAAAGAAGCTGATTCACCCAGGAGGAGTAGAAGACTGGAAATAATCAAACTGAGGGCTGAAATCAACAAAATAGAAACACAGAAAACAATCCAAAGAATCAATGAAACAAAAAGCTGGTTCTTGGAGAAAATCAACAAGATTGACAAACCACTATCCAAACTAATCAAACGGGAGAGAGAGAACATGCAAATTAATAAGATCAGAAATGAAAAGGGGGACATAACCACAGACACAGAGGAAATTCAGAGAATCATCAGATCTTACTACGAAAGTTTTATGTCACAAAGTTGGAAAATGTAAAAGAAATGGACATTTTTTTAGATAAGTACCATATACCAAAGTTGAACCAAGAACAGGTGAACAATCTAAATAGACCTGTTAGTCGTGAAGAATTAGAAGCTGTTATCAAAAATCTCCCTACCAAAAAAAGCCCAGGACCAGATGGTTTCAATGCAGAATTCTACCAGAACTTCCAGGAAGAGCTAATACCTATACTCCTTAATGTATTCCACAATATAGAAACAGAAGAGTCATTGCCAAACTCCTTTTATGAAGCTACAGTTAGCCTGACACCAAAACTACACAAAAACACAACCAAGAAAGAGAATTACAGGCCAGTCTCACTCATGAACATCTACGCGAAAATTCTCAATAAAGTACTGGCAAACCGAATCCAAGAACACATTAGAAAAATTATCCATTATGATCAAGTAGGCTCCATCCCAGAGATGCAGGGCTGGTTCAACATATGCAAATCTATCAATGTAATCCATCATATAAATAAACTGAAAGAAAAAAACCATATGATCACTTCATTGCATGCTGAAAAAGCATTTGACAAAATTCAACACCCATTTATGATAAAGGTGTTGGAGAGACTGGGTATACAAGGATCATACCTAAATATAATAAAAGCAATATACAGCAAGCCGACAGCTAACATCAAATTGAATGGAGAGAAACTCAAAGCCTTTCCACTAAAATCAGGAACACAACAAGGCTGTCCACTCTCTCCATACCTCTTCAATATAGTGCTTGAAGTTCTAGCAATAGCAATAAGACAACATAAGGAGATCAGGAGGATTCAAATTGGAAAGGATGAAGTTAAACTTTCGTTATTTGCTGACGATATGATAAACACCTTTAGTAATGTGGCAGGATACAAGATCAACTCCAAAAAATCAGTTGCCCTCCTATACACAAAGGATAAAGAAGCAGAGAGAGAAATCAGAGAAACATCACCTTTCACAATAGCCACAAATAGCATAAAATATCTTGGGATTACTCTAACCAAGGAAGTGAAAGACCTATTTGACAAGAACTTTAAGTCTTTGAAGAAAGAAATTGAGGAGGATACCAGAAAATGGAAAGACCTCCCCTGCTCTTGGATTGGGAGAATCAACATAGTAAAAATGGCAATTCTACCAAAAGCAATCTATAGATTCAATGCAATCCCCATCAAAATCCCATCAAACTTCTTCACAGACCTTGAGAGAACAATAATCAAGTTTATATGGAAAAACAAAAAGCCCAGGATAGCCAAAACAATCTTATACAATAAAAGAACTTCTGGAGGCATTACTATCCCTGACTTCAAACTCTATTACAGAGCTACAGTATTAAAAACAGCTTGGTATTGGCATAAGAACAGAGAAGTCGAGCTGTGGAATCGAATAGATGACCGGATATTAACCCACAAACCTATGAACACCTAATTTTCGACAAGGGAGCTAAAGGTATACAATGGAAGAAGGAAAGCATCTTCAACAAATGGTGCTGGAATAACTGGAGTCAACCTGTAGAAGAATGAAAGTAGATCCATATCTATCACCATGCACAAAACTCAAGTCCAAATGCATTAAAAACATCGACATTAATCTGTCCACTTTGAACCTGATAGAAGAGAAAGTGGGAAGTAGTCTACAAGATATAGCCACAGGAGGCCACTTCCTAAGTAGGACCCCAGTAGCACAGACAATAAGAGAAACAATGAATAAATGGGACCTGCTGAAACTGAGACGCTTCTGTAAAGCAAAGGACACTGTCAGTAAGACAAAAAGGCTGCCTTCTGACTGGGAGAAGATCTTCACCAACCCCTCATCAGACAAAGGTCTGATCTCCAAAATATACAAAGAATTCAAGAAACTAGACACTAAAACTCTAATTAACTCAATTAAAAAATGGGGTACTGAACTGAACAGAGAATTCACAACAGATGAACTTCGAATGTCCAGAAGACACTTAAGGTCATGCTCAACCTCCTTAGCGATCAGGGAAATGCAAATCAAAACCACTTTGAGATACCATCTTACACCTGTCAGAATAGCTAAAG